>NW_027258109.1:120000-125000 GCF_045791955.1 Oncorhynchus clarkii lewisi | reverse complement strand
TCTCTCTCTCTCTCTCTCTCTCTCTCTGCTCCTCTCTGTGTCTCTCTGTCTCTCTCTCTCTCTCTCTCTCTCTCTCTCTCTCTCTCTCTGTTTCTCTCTGTCTCTCTCTCTCTCTGTGTCTCTCTCTCTTTCTCTCTCTCTCTCTCTCTCTGTCTCTGTCTCTCTCTGTCTCTCTCTCTTTCTTTCTCTCTCTCTCTCTCTCTCTCTGTCTCTGTCTCTGTCTTTGTTCTCTCTAAAGTGCTACCTACCAGGCGTTTTAGAACCTGTGGTTTAAGGTGTATTGCTCTATAATTAAATCAATGATGTATTGAGGATTAGAGAAAGACTTAAATCAACTCATCTCTTTTTAACTATCTCTCTCTCATTCCCTAATTATTTCTCACCTCACAGTGTGAGTCTCTGCTCAGAGGCAGAACTAATTCACCGGTGGTGTAATGGTAAAATAATTTTGGCCCAGCGTCTTCCAGGGCAGGGGAGGGTTTGACCCAGCGTCTTCCAGGGCAGGGGAGGGTTTGGCCCAGCGTCTTCCGGGTTAGGGGAGGGTTTGGCCCATCATCGTCCGGATTAGGGGAGGGTTTGGCCCATTATCGTCCGGATTATGGGGAGGGTTTGGCCCATCGTCGTCCGGGTTAGGGGAGGGTTTGCGTCTCTGCTCAAATCTGGGTAAAAGATTGAAAGGAATGTGAGTCTTATTCAGTACATTTAGTCATTGCTTGCTTTTAAAAAAAAGTCCAAACCTTGACAGCAGGCTTGCCAGCTAAAATAGACAAGCTAGCTATTCTAATTTGATTAATAGCCTGTAATGGCCTTTTAGTAGCTAGTTATGAGGTTGGGAGATTGGAAACTTATCTGGGCTAAAGACAACTTCATAAAACTGCTAGGTGTCTTGTAGTACTACAGAGGAACTACTAGCCAAGATAATATGAAACAGGAGACATCTGATGGGGCCCCTGTGTTCCTATGGGCGGGACGCCTCTGACTGACAGGTCGACTGGATCCTGTCTGAAGGGACGGGGTGACGAGGTGGCCAGGCCAGAGCATCCAAGACAGGATGACAGAGAGAGGAGGGAGAGAGGATGGAGAGGAGAAGAGGGAGAGGAGGCAGGGAGGAGAGGAGTAGAGAGAGGAGAGGAGAGGAGAGGAGGGGAGGGGAGAGGAGAGGAGAGGAGGGGAGGGGAGAGGAGAGGAGAGGAGAGAGGATGGAGAGGAGAAGAGGGAGAGGAGGCAGGGAGGAGAGGAGTAGAGAGAGGAGAGGAGAGAGGAGAGGAGAGGAGAGGAGAGGAGAAGAGGGAGAGGAGGCAGGGAGGAGAGGAGAAGAGGAGAGGAGAGGAGAGGAGAGGAGAGGAGAGGAGGGGAGAGGAGAGGAGAGGAGAGGAGAGAGGATGGAGAGGAGAAGAGGGAGAGGAGGCAGGGAGGAGAGGAGTAGAGAGAGGAGAGGGGAGAGGAGAAGAGGGAGAGGAGGCAGGGAGGAGAGGAGAGAGGAGGGAGAGAGGATGGAGAGGAGAAGAGGGAGATGAGGCAGGGAGGAGAGGAGAAGAGAGAGGAGAGGAGAGGAGAGAGGATTGAGAGGAGAAGAGGGAGAGGAGGCAGGGAGGAGAGGAGAAGAGGAGGAGTAGAGAGAGGAGAGGAGAGGAGAGGAGAGGAGAGGAGAGGAGAGGAGAGAGATAGAGAGAGAGGATGGAGAGGAGAAGAGGGAGAGGAGGCAGGGAGGAGAGGAGAAGAGGAGAGGAGTAGAGAGAGGAGAGGAGAGGAGAGGAGAGGAGAGGAGAGGAGAGGAGAGGAGAGGAGAGGAGAGGAGAGGAGAGGAGAGAGGATGGAGAGGAGAAGAGGGAGAGGAGGCAGGGAGGAGAGGAGTAGAGGAGAGGAGTAGAGAGAGGAGAGGAGAGGAGAGGAGAGGAGAGGAGAGGAGAGGAGAGGAGAGGAGAGGAGAGGAGGCAGGGAGGAGAGGAGTAGAGAGAGGAGAGGAGAGGAGGGGAGGGGAGAGGAGAGGAGAGGAGAGGAGAGGAGGGGAGACAAGAGGAGAGGAGAGGAGAGGAGAGGAGAGGAGAGGAGAGGAGAGGAGAGGAGAGGAGGCAGAGAGGAGAGGAGTAGAGAGAGGAGAGGAGAGAAGATTGAGAGGAGAAGAGGAGAGGAGGCAGGGAGGAGAGGAGAAGAGGAGAGGAGAAGAGGGAGGAGTAGAGAGAGGAGAGGAGAAGAGGGAGGAGGCAGGGAGGAGAGGAGAAGAGGGAGGGGTAGAGAGAGGAGAGAGGATTGAGAGGAGAGGAGAGAGGTACTAGGAGAGGGTAACTGCCTGGTCACAGGAGCCTGGGCCATATTCATTAGAGCACGCAACAAAAAATGCCTAAAACATTTTGCCTTGTAAATCAGATTGTATCCCTAAATCAACCAATGGATTTATTTATTTGCTGTTAGAGTGTTTGTCTGTGGTTGTTATATCAGTCTCTCCAAACGGCTCATATTGAAGAGGTGTATTCATCTGCCTGTGATGACTCATAGACATGTCGGAGCCAAGTGTGTCAGATCAAAACAGAACGTGATGTATGTCACCCCCCCCCCCAAGAGGAAAATATTCCTCTATCCGTTGCTTATGAAATTTTAATATTGACCCACTACATTCAGAAATGATTGATTTAGTATCTTGTTTCTTAGTGAACCTCATACAACATTAATTCAACATAGTAAATGTTTTATTACAACAGTACACCCAGACATTGCTGGGTTCTCCAACACTACCGTATGACTGTAGCTCTGAGCTCAGTGGAGACTACGGAGTCAGTCTATTAGTTATCTGTCTGTCTGCGTTGTGGAGCTCAGTGGAGACTATGGGAGTCAGTCTATTAGTTATCTGTCTGTCTGCGTTGTGGAGCTCAGTGGAGACTATGGGAGTCAGTCTATTAGTTATCTGTCTGTCTGCGTTGTGGAGCTCAGTGGAGACTATGGAGTCAGTCTATTAGTTATCTGTCTGTCTGCGTTGTGGAACTCAGTGGAGACTATGGAGTCAGTCTATTAGTTATCTGTCTGTCTGCGTCGTGGAGCTCAGTGGAGACTATGGAGTCAGTCTATTAGTTATCTGTCTGTCTGCGTTGTGGAGCTCAGTGGAGACTATGGGAGTCAGTCTATTAGTTATCTGTCTGTCTGCGTTGTGGAGCTCAGTGGAGACTATGGAGTCAGTCTATTAGTTATCTGTCTGTCTGCGTTGTGGAGCTCAGTGGAGACTATGGAGTCAGTCTATTAGTTATCTGTCTGTCTGCGTTGTGGAGCTCAGTGGAGACTATGGTTTAGTCTATTAGTTATCTGTCTGTCTGCGTTGTGGAGCTCAGAGGAGACTATGGAGTCAGTCTATTAGTTATCTGTCTGTCTGCGTTGTGGAGCTCAGTGGAGACTATGGGAGTCAGTCTATTAGTTATCTGTCTGTCTGCGTTGTGGAGCTCAGTGGAGACTATGGGAGTCAGTCTATTAGTTATCTGTCTGTCTGCGTTGTGGAGCTCAGTGGAGACTATGGAGTCAGTCTATTAGTTATCTGTCTGTCTGCGTTGTGGAACTCAGTGGAGACTATGGAGTCAGTCTATTAGTTATCTGTCTGTCTGCGTCGTGGAGCTCAGTGGAGACTATGGAGTCAGTCTATTAGTTATCTGTCTGTCTGCGTTGTGGAGCTCAGTGGAGACTATGGGAGTCAGTCTATTAGTTATCTGTCTGTCTGCGTTGTGGAGCTCAGTGGAGACTATGGAGTCAGTCTATTAGTTATCTGTCTGTCTGCGTTGTGGAGCTCAGTGGAGACTATGGAGTCAGTCTATTAGTTATCTGTCTGTCTGCGTTGTGGAGCTCAGTGGAGACTATGGTTTAGTCTATTAGTTATCTGTCTGTCTGCGTTGAGGAGCTCAGTGGAGACTATAGAGTCAGTCTATTAGTTATCTGTCTGTCTGCGTTGTGGAGCTCAGTGGAGACTATGGAGTCAGCCTATTAGTTATCTGTCTGTCTGCGTTGCGGTGACACTACTGAGCTGGCAGACACACACACACACATACACACACACAAACACACACACAAACACACACACACACACACACCCTCAGTGGTTGTCCCCGTGCTGTGTCACGGTCTGCAGCACTGTCAAGGTCACCCTCTCCACCAGCGCCAGTCTTGGCACCAGAACCGGCCCCCGTCCGCCCCACACTTCATCATGGAAGTTACTCACCAGAACCACCGCCCACGCTGGTGTGGGTGTGTGTCATCTCTCCTTGTTGGGGACATATAAACACTACGGAGGACTCCCTGGAGACGCTGTGGTCCTTGGATACATGTAGGGAATAGGGTGTAATTTGGGAAACACACTGTGAGGTGAACGAGGTTTGGCCATGTCTCAGCTGTGTTAGCTAACGCTAATATTCAATTTCCTGTCACCTCCAGTTGTCTTTGGAGGATACTGTGTGTTCCAAATGGCACCCTATTCCCTATATAGTGCACTACTTTAGACCAGAGCCCTATTCCCTATATAGTGCATTACTTTAGACCAGAGCCCTATTCCCTATTTAGTGCACTACTTTAGACCAGAGCCCTATTCCCTATTTAGTACACTACTTTAGACCAGAGCCCCATTCACTATATAGTGCACTACATTAGACCAGGGCCCTATTCCCTATATAGTGCACTACATTAGACCAGGGCCCTATTCCCTATATAGTGCACTACATTAGACCAGGGCCCTATTCCCTATATAGTACACTACTTTCGACCAGAGTCCTATTCCCTATATAGTGCACTACTTTAGACCAGGGCCCTATTCCCTATATTGTGCACTACTTTAGACCAGAGCCCTATTCCCTGTATAGTGCACTACATTAGACCAGGGCCCTATTCACTATATAGTGCACTACATTAGACCAGGGCCCTATTCCCTATATAGTGCACTACATTATACCAGGACCCTATTCCCTATATAGTGCACTACATTAGACCAGGGCCCTATTCCCTATATAGTGCACTACATTAGACCAGGGCCC
>NW_027258109.1:97500-115000 GCF_045791955.1 Oncorhynchus clarkii lewisi | reverse complement strand
CTCTGACCAAGGCCCTTTTCCCCCGATTGCTCAGTTTGGCCGGACGACCAGCTCTAAGGAAGAGTCTTGGTGATTCCAAACTTCTCCCATTTAAGAATGATGGAGGCCACTGTTTTCTTGGGGACCTTCAACACTGCAGAAATGTTTTGGTTCTCTGCCACAGATCTGTGCCTCGACACAATCCTGTCTTGGAGCTCTAAGGACAATTCCTTTCCACCTCATGGCTTGGTTTTTGCTCTGACATGCACTGTCAACTGTGGGACCTTATATAGACAGGTGTGTACCTTTCCAAATCATGTCCAATCAATTGAATTTACCACAGGTGGACTCCAATCAAGTTGTTAGAAACATCTCAAGGATCATCAATGGAAACAGGATGTAACTGAACTCAATGTCTCTTAGTCTCATAACAAAGGGTCTGAATACTTATGTAAATGAGGTATTTCTGTTGTTTTTTTAATACATTTTCCAAAATTTGTGAAGACGTGTTTTCACTTTGTCATTGTGGGGTAATGTGTGTAGATTTCTGTAGATACAAATTAAAAATAAATATTTTTAAAATAAGGCTGTAATGTAAAAAATTGTGGAAAAAGGGAAGGTGTTTCAACACTTTTCAAAGGGATTGTATATATATGTTGTAAAATGTAATGAAAACATGTTACTTTCTGAGTAACATTAGAATGTTTTATTGCACTATGAAACATGGAACTTCCTTAATCTGGGGGCTGGCCGTGTCTTCCCTGAAGTTTGACTGTGTAACACCTCGTGTGTGTTTTAAATCAGTCCCATTTGTCTTGGGGCTTAATGCTGTCAGCTGGCTCTGACAACCCTCCACCGGGACCCCGATACATCACAGCTGAGAGACTGCAGGGGGCTCTGACAACCCTCCACCGGGACCCCGATACATCACAGCTGAAAGACTGCAGGGGGCTCAGCAAATTAGACATTTAGTTACAACAGCCTGGTTTAGGGGAGGGAGGGGGGTACAGAGAGGGGGGGCTATGTAACAACAGCCTGGTTTAGGGGAGGGAGGGGAGGGGGGCGGGGGTACAGAGAGGGGCTCTACTACAACAGCCTGGTTTAGGGGAGGGAGGGGGGTTGGTACAGGGAGGGGCTATTTTACAACAGCCTGGTTTAGGGGAGGGAGGGGGGTACAGGGAGGGGCTATGTTACAACAGCCTGGTTTAGGGGATGGATGGGGATACAGGGAGGGGCTATGTTACAACAGCCTGGTTTAGGGGAGGGGGGTTGGTACAGGGAGGGGCTATTTTACAACAGCCTGGTTTAGGGGAGGGGAGGGGGGTACAGAGAGGGGCTCTGCTACAACAGTCTGGTTTAGGGGAGGGAGGGGGGTACAGGGAGGGGCTATGTTACAACAGCCTGGTTTAGGGGAGGGATGGGGATACAGGGAGGGGCTATGTTACAACAGCCTGGTTTAGGGGAGGGGGGTTGGTACAGGGAGGGGCTATTTTACAACAGCCTGGTTTAGGGGAGGGGAGGGGGGTACAGAGAGGGGCTCTGCTGCAACAGCCTGGTTTAGGGAGGGAGGGGGTTACAGGGAGGGGCTATGTTACAACAGCCTGGTTTAGAGGAGGGGGGTTGGTAAAGGGAGGGGCTATGTTACAACAGCCTGGTTTAGGGGAGGGAAGGGAGGGGGGTACAGGGAGGTGCTATGTTACAACAGCCTGGTTTAGGGGAGGGGGGTTGGTACAGGGAGGGGCTATGTTACAACAGCCTGGTTTAGGGAGGGAGGGGGGGTACAGGGAGGGGCTATGTTACAACAGCCTGGTTTAGGGGAAGGGGGGGGGGGGGGGGTACAGGGAGGGGCTATGTTACAACAGCCTGGTTTAGGGGAGGGAGGGGGGGTACAGGGAGGGGCTATGTTACAACAGCCTGGTTTAGGGGAGGGAGGGGGGTACAGGGAGGGGCTATGTTACAACAGCCTGGTTTAGGGGAGGGAGGGGGGTACAGGGAGGGGCTATGTTACAACAGCCTGGTTTTGGGGAGGGAGGGGGGTACAGGGAGGGGCTATGTTACAACAGCCTGGTTTCGGGAGGGAGGGGGGTACAGGGAGGGGCTATGCTCTTTGCGTTCAGCGTTGTAATATTGGTTCTGGAAAACTGGAATATCCAGCAGGGAAACAGAGATCATGTTATAACGGCCTTATTCCAGCCAGTATGTTATTCAACCAGGTTCTGGTGCCTTATTCCAGCCAGGTTCTGGTGCCTTAGTCCAGCCAGGTTCTGGTGCCTTATTCCAGCCAGGTTCTGGTGCCTTATTCCAACCGGGTTCTGGTGCCTTATTCCAGCCAGGTTCTGGTGCCTTAGTCCAGCCAGGTTCTGGTGCCTTATTCCAACCGGGTTCTGGTGCCTTATTCCAGCCAGATTCTGGTGCCTTAGTCCAGCCAGGTTCTGGTGCCTTATTCCAGCCAGGTTCTGGTGCCTTAGTCCAGCCAGGTTCTGGTGCCTTATTCCAACCGGGTTCTGGTGCCTTATTCCAGCCAGGTTCTGGTGCCTTTTTCCAGCCAGGTTCTGGTGCCTTATTCCAGCCAGGTTCTGGTGCCTTATTCCAGCCAGGTTCTGGTGCCTTATTCCATCCAGTATGTTATTCAACCAGGTTCTGGTGCCTTATTCCAGCCAGGTTCTGGTGCCTTATTCCAGCCAGGTTCTGGTGCCTTATTCCAGCCAGGTTCTGGTGCCTTATTCCAGTCAGGTTCTGGTGCCTTATTCCAGCCAGGTTCTGGTGCCTTATTCCAGCCAGGTGCTGGTGCCTTATTCCAGCCAGGTTCTGGTGCCTTATTCCAACCAGGTTCTGGTGCCTTATTCCAGCCAGGTTATGGTGCCTTATTCCAGTCAGGTTCTGGTGCCTTAGTCCAGCCAGGTTCTGGTGCCTTATTCCAGCCAGGTTCTGGTGCCTTATTCCAGCCGGGTTCTGGTGCCTTTTTCCAACCGGGTTCTGGTGCCTTATTCCAGCCAGGTTCTGGTGCCTTATTCCAGCCAGGTTCTGGTGCCTTATTCCAGCCAGGTTCTGGTGCCTTATTCCAACCAGGTTCTGGTGCCTTATTCCAGCCAGGTTCTGGTGCCTTATTCCAGCCAGGTTCTGGTGCCTTATTCCAGCCAGGTTCTGGTGCCTTATTCCAGCCAGGTTCTGGTGCCTTATTCCAGCCAGGTTCTGGTGCCTTATTCTAACCAGTATGTTATTCAACCAGGTTCTGGTGCCTTATTCCAACCAGTATGTTATTCAACCAGGTTCTGGTGCGTTAACCAGGTTCTGGATGGGCTTTTTACTGTTGCTGAACTGTTAATCTGTGTAGATAGATGGCATCTGATCACAATGAAGTTCAAAGTTTTATAGTTTCCATTCTCTCTCACTCTCTGTCTCTCTCTCTGAGTGTTACTGCTGTGGAACGCGTGTGGGGGATTCGGGAGAGGCATTGGTGGCTTTACCCAGAGTAAACCTTGAGCAGATTCTGGGTTGGGCCGGCTGCCAGTAAATTGCATTGGCAGGGAGTTTGTAATAGGGGATTTAATCAGAATAAAATTGACTCCAGAGAACCAGTCAATAATCCAGGATGTAATCCTATAATTGGATTGGTTCTGACGAAAGTAGGAGGAGAGATGGGCTGTGGAACGGAACTCCTCTGGCCGAGTCGCCGGGCGGAGGAGGGAGAGAGAGAGACAGAGAGAGAGACAAAGAGAAAGAGAGTGAGAGAGACAGACACTAAGTCCACACAGAGACAGATTCAACCGAAGTCACAGAGTCACTAAGAGGTCAAATCAAACTCGTCCTGTAATATCCCTGACCCTGGCTGATGAGGAAACTTTAAATTCACTGAGTGCCTTAAATCTAGCCTGATCCCCAATATGTTTGTGCTGTCTTGACAACAGTTAGAAAGAGAGTAGAAACAGATCTGTTGACCAGGCTACCCTGTCTCCCCACCAGAGACGAACCTGAGTACGACTAGAGTTCAGAGTTCACCAGGACATCTATAGAGTGGAATGTCAAGGATCAACTCATCCTGTCCTCCCCTAACTTTTACTGTTCACACACACACAGAAACACAGTAGTGGTCCATAGTGGATATTATCTCTGGTCAGTAGGGGTCCATAGTGGATATTAACTCTGGTCAGTAGTGGTCCATAGTGGATATTAACTCTGGTCAGTAGTGGTCCATAGTGGATATTAACTCTGGTCAGTAGGGGTCCATAGTGGATATTAACTCTAGTCAGTAGGGGTCCATAGTGGATATTAACTCTGGTCAGTAGGGGTCCATAGTGGATATTAACTCTGGTCAGTAGGGGTCTATAGTGGATATTAACTCTGGTCAGTAGTGGTCCATAGTGGATATTATCTCTAGTCAGTAGTGGTCCATAGTGGATATTAACTCTGGTCAGTAGTGGTCTATAGTGGATATTATCTCTGGTCAGTAGGGGTCCATAGTGGATATTAACTCTGGTCAGCAGGGGTCCATAATGGATATTAACTCTAGTCAGTAGTGGTCCATAATGGATATTATCTCTAGTCAGTAGTGGTCCATAGTGGATATTAACTCCGGTCAGTAGGGGTCCATAGTGGATATTAACTCTGGTCAGTAGGGGTCCATAGTGGATATTAACTCTGGTCAGTAGGGGTCCATAGTGGATATTAACTCTGGTCAGTAGTGGTCCATAGTGGATATTAACTCTGGTCAGTAGGGGTCCATAGTGGATATTAACTCTGGTCAGTAGGGGTCCATAGTGGATATTAACTCTGGTCAGTAGTGGTCCATAGTGGATATTAACTCTGGTCAGTAGGGGTCCATAGTGGATATTAACTCTGGTCAGTAGGGGTCCATAGTGGATATTAACTCTGGTCAGTAGTGGTCCATAGTGGATATTAACTCTGGTCAGTAGGGGTCCATAGTGGATATTAACTCTGGTCAGTAGGGGTCCATAGTGGATATTAACTCTAGTCAGTAGTGGTCCATAGTGGATATTAACTCTGGTCAGTAGGGGTCCATAGTGGATATTAACTCCGGTCAGTAGGGGTCCATAGTGGATATTAACTCTGGTCAGTAGTTGTCCTTGGTGGATGATCATGAATTATACATGTATGTTTGCCTGTGGGATGTTATTTTGTGGGGTTGTGGGAACAACAGAATAATGTTCTCCCTCTGTGCTAGGTAGTCAGGCATAATCTAATAACACACAAAGACATTTAGCGTGGAAATTACAGAAGGCTTGTGCAATTATGGGTCATCTTTATTCCTCAAGGTTGTTGTTCCTCTGAAGATGTCAGTGCTTGTTGTAATTACAGTAGAAGGGCAGGCTTTTGACACCATGACATGTTGGCCGACATTAGTGGTGGTACAAAGTAGGAGGTCAACAGTGGTATAATCAAGGCCTCTGCCTGAGCACTGTGACAAATGTAGGCTGTTAAAGACAGAGTCCCAAATGCCACCCTATTACCTACGTAGTGCAGTAGTTTTGACCAGAACCCTGTGGGCCCAGAACAAAAAAAAAATAGTGCACTAACTAGGGAATAGGGTGCTATAGTAGTGCACTAACTAGGGAATAGGGTGCTATAGTAGTGCACTAACTAGGGAATAGGGTGCTATAGTAGTGCACTAACTAGGGAATAGGGTGCTATAGTAGTGCACTAACTAGGGAATAGGGTGCTATAGTAGTGCACTAACTAGAGAATAGGGTGCTATAGTAGTGCACTAACTAGGGAATAGGGTGCTATAGTAGTGCACTAACTAGAGAATAGGGTGGCATTTGGGACGGGTGATTAAAATGACCAATTTAAGATGTGACAACCGCGGCGTTCATGTGCCGTGACCCGTTCTTGTTTTCGAGAAATTGTAACAACGTTATGAGAGGTGAACAAGGCCCTTTGTGACTTGATAGAAAATATGGCCTTTTTATCATTAACCAATCAACAACATTTATTTTCAAATCGTTTTTTTTAGTTTATCAGTTCATCATGTCCGTAACGTTGATACTCATACTATTAGTTGTTCAGACAGGATAGAGAAAACATGGAGGTGTGTTTATAGGACTGGCCAGAGTCTAACAGTTCCCTGTATGGACCAGACGAGGCAGCTCGGGGCCATGTGTCCTGTTGTGTCCCTGTGATCCATCCCATGTGTCCTATTGTGTCCCTGTGATCCATCCCATGTGTCCCTGTGATCCATCCCATGTGTCCTGTTGTGTCCCTGTGATCCATCCCATGTGTCCTATTGTGTCCCTGTGATCCATCCCATGTGTCCCTGTGATCCATCCCATGTGTCCTGTTGTGTCCCTGTGATCCATCCCATGTGTCCTATTGTGTCCCTGTGATCCATCCCATGTTTCCCTGTGATCCATCCCATGTGTCCTGTTGTGTCCCTGTGATCGATCCCATGTGTCCTATTGTGTCCCTGTGATCCATCCCATGTGTCCTATTGTGTCCCTGTGATCCATCCCATGTGTCCTATTGTGTCCCTGTGATCCATCCCATGTGTCCTATTGTGTCCCTGTGATCCATCCCATGTGTCCTATTGTGTCCCTGTGATCCATCCCATGTGTCCTATTGTGTCCCTGTGATCCATCGCATGTGTCCCTGTGATCCATCCCATGTGTCCTATTGTGTCCCTGTGATCCATCCCATGTGTCCTATTGTGTCCCTGTGATCCATCCCATGTGTCATATTGTGTCCCTGTGATCCATCGCATGTGTCCCTGTGATCCATCCCATGTGTCCTATTGTGTCCCTGTGATCCATCGCATGTGTCCCTGTGATCCATCCCATGTGTCCTATTGTGTCCCTGTGATCCATCCCATGTGTCCTATTGTGTCCCCGTGATCCATCCCATGTGTCCCTGTGATCCATCCCATGTGTCCTATTGTGTCCCCGTGATCCATCCCATGTGTCCTATTGTGTCCCTGTGATCCATCCCATGTGTCCTATTGCGTCCCTGTGATCCATCCCATGTGTCCTGATTAGAGGGGAACCTGGTGTTCCAGGTCTATATCAGTCCCTGATTAGAGGGGAACCTGGTGTCCCACGTCTAAATCAGTCCCTGATTAGAGGGGAACCTGGTGTTCCAGGTCTAAATCAGTCCCTGATTAGAGGGGAACCTGATGTCCCAGGTCTAAATCAGTCCCTGATTAGAGGGGAACCTGATGTCCCAGGTCTAAATCAGTCTCTGATTAGAGAGGAACCTGGTGACCCAGGTCTAAATCAGTCCCTGATTAGAGGGGAACCTGATGTCCCAGGTCTAAATCAGTCCCTGATTAGAGGGGAACCTGGTGTCCCAGGTCTAAATTAGTCCCTGATTAGAGGGGAACCTGGTGTCCCAGGTTTAAATCAGTCCCTGATTAGAGGGGAACCTGATGTCCCCGGTCTAAATCAGTCCCTGATTAGAGGGGAACCTGGTATCCCAGGTCTAAATCAGTCCCTGATTAGAGGGGAACCTGATGTCCCAGGTCTAAATCAGTCCCTGATTAGAGGGGAACCTGATGTCCCAGGTCTAAATCAGTCCCTGATTAGAGGGGAACCTGGTGTCCCAGGTCTAAATCAGTCCCTGATTAGATGGGAACCTGGTGTCCCCGGTCTAAATCAGTCCCTGATTAGAGGGGAATAATAATAAAAAGCAGTGGAACTGGCTTGGAGGTTCAGAATTTAGTTGGAGGGCTCTAGACTACAGAGCTCAGACAAGAAAGAACCATTGAAGATATCCCTCACAGAGTGTCTTGTCCAGTCTACTCTGAACTCTCTCCTTCTCTCACTCTCTTCCTCCTTCCTTATTCTCTCTCTCTCTCTCTCTTTCTCTCTCTCTCTCACTCTCTCTCTCTCTCTGTCTCTCTCTCTCTCTCTCTCTCTCTCCTCTCTGTGTGATTTATCATTTAATCCTGTGTTAGGATGGCCTCCTTTCTCCAGGGTGGTTTTGTCTCTCTCTCTATGTCAAACCTCACAGTTATTTTAGTCTCTGGCTCTTTCTGTTTGAGCTTAAAATAGACTGGTTCTGAGAGTGACAAATGTCCAGCTATAGCCTCCTCAGGGTATGTCCCTGTATAGTACACTAATTTTCACCAGGGCCCCTAGGCAGGGACCCACTATACAGGGAATAAGGGACACTGGGCCACAACCCTTCCTTAAAGTCATTATGAATGTATGGCTTTAATAGATATAGAAGGTCAAGTATGATGGTTGTGTGAATAATATCACTGTGTCCTCTGTGGACCAGACAGGAGAGACAGAGGAGAGAGAACCAGGTTAAAACCTGCTCTGACATCACAGAGGGAGCTGAGTGACATCAAAGTCTGTTATGTTTTTCTTTTCTGTCCATTTAACCTTTATTCAACCTTTATTCAACCTTTATTTAACCTTTATTTAACTAGGCAAGTCAGTTAAGAACTAATTCTTATTTACAATGACGGCCTACCAAAAAGCTAAAGGCCCCCTGCAGGGGACAGAGGCTGGGATAAAAAATATAAATAAATTCAATAAAAATACAAATATAGGACATCAACATGATAGCAACACAACATGACAACAACATGATAGCAACACAACATGACAACAACATGGTAGCAACACAACATGACAACAACATGATAGCAACACAACATGACAACAACATGGTAGCAACACAACATGACAACAACATGGTAGCAACACAACATGACAACAACATGATAGCAACACAACATGACAACAACATGGTAGCAACACAACATGACAACAACATGGTAGCAACACAACATGACAACAACATGGTAGCAACACAACATGTCAACAACATGGTAGCAACACAACATGACAACAACATGGTAGCAACACAACATGACAACAACATGGTAGCAACACAACATGACAACAACATGATAGCAACACAACATGACAACAACATGATAGCAACACAACATGACAACAACATGGTAGCAACACAACATGACAACAACATGGTAGCAACACAACATGACAACAACATGATAGCAACACAACATGACAACAACATGATAGCAACACAACATGTCAACAACATGGAAGCAACACAACATGACAACAACATGGTAGCAACACAACATGACAACAACATGATAGCAACACAACATGACAACAACATGGTAGCAACACAACATGTCAACAACATGGTAGCAACACAACATGACAACAACATGGTAGCAACACAACATGACAACAACATGGTAGCAACACAACATGACATCAACATGATATCAACACAACATGACAACAACATGATAGCAACACAACATGACAACAACATGATAGCAACACAACATGACAACAACATGGTAGCAACACAACATGACAACAACATGGTAGCAACACAACATGACAACAACATGATAGCAACACAACATGACAACAACATGGTAGCAACACAACATGACAACAACATGATAGCAACACAACATGACAACAACATGTTAGCAACACAACATGACAACAACATGGTAGCAACACAACATGACAACAACATGGTAGCAACACAACATGACAACAACATGGTAGCAACACAACATGACAACAACATGATAGCAACACAACATGACAACAACATGGTAGCAACACAACATGACAACAACATGGTAGCAACACAACATGACAACAACATGGTAGCAACACAACATGACAACAACATGGTAGCAACACAACATGACAACAACATGGTAGCAACACAACATGACAACAACATGGTAGCAACACAACATGTCAACAACATGGTAGCAACACAACATGACAACAACATGGTGGCAACACAACATGTCAAGAACATGGTAGCAACACAACATGTCAACAACATGGTAGCAACACAACATGACAACAACATGGTAGCAACACAACATGACAACAACATGGTAGCAACACAACATGACAACAACATGGTATCAACACAACATGTCAACAACATGGTAGCAACACAACATGACAACAACATGGTAGCAACACAACATGACAACAACATGGTAGCAACACAACATGACAACAACATGGTAGCAACACAACATGATAACAACATGGTAGCAACACAACATGTCAACAACATGGTAGCAACACAACATGTCAACAACATGGAAGCAACACAACATGTCAACAACATGGTAGCAACACAACATGTCAACAACATGGTAGCAACACAACATGACAACAACATGGTAGCAACACAACATGTCAACAACATGGAAGCAACACAACATGTCAACAACATGGTAGCAACACAACATGTCAACAACATGGAAGCAACACAACATGTCAACAACATGGTAGCAACACAACAAGTCAACAACATGGTAGCAACACAACATGACAACAACATGGTAGCAACACAACATGGTAGCAGCACAACACAACAACACAACATGGTAGCAACACAACATGCCAACAACATAGTAGCATCACAACATAACAACAACATGGTAGCAACACAACATAACAACAACATGGTAGCTTCACAACATGACAACACAACATGTCAACAACATGGCAGCAACACAACATGACAACACAACATGTCAACAACATGGTAGCATCACAACATGACAACACAACATGTCAACAACATGGTAGCATCACAACATGACAACACAACATGTCAACAACATGGTAGCTTCACAACATGACAACACAACATTTCAACAACATGGTAGCATCACAACATGACAACACAACATTACAACAACATGGCAGCAACACAACATGGTAAAAGTCTTGGAAGGTGTGTCGCCTGCTGCTCACTCAGTCAGACAATTTCCCCTCATCCCTCCTCGACATACACACACACACACGCACACCACACACACACACACACACACACACACACACACACACACACACACACACACACACACACACACACACACACACACACACACACACCATGACACCTCAGTAGCTTTAAGGGATACACATTGTACTGTGTAGAGAAACAACACAGGGAAAAATCTGGTGTTGTAAAGTTAACGGCCTGTGAAGTCCTTCCTTTCTTTGTATGTGTATGTGTTTGTATTTCCATCAGTGTGTATGTGTTTGTATTTCCATCAGTGTGTGTGTTATGGGACTGAGGCTGGGGGGCGGTGATGGTTAGTTGGGCAGAATCTATCAGGTATCCCCGAGCTCAGAGCAGCAGAGCAGCAGAGCAGGCCAGACCTCATCTGTTACTCTCTACACAACACTGGGATTTAACATAGTCCTCAGAGCCTGCTGATAGCCGAGGGGAGAGGGGGAGGGAGGGAAGGGGAGAGGGATGGGGGGAGGGAGGAGGAAAGGGAGAGGGGGGAAGGGGGGGGAAGGGGAGAGGGAGGGAGGGAGGGAGAGGAGAAGAGGGAGAGAGGGAAGATTGGGGGATGAGGGAGAGTAGGGGATGAGAACGAAGGGGGAGGAGAGAGAGGGATGCAGGGAGGGATGGAAAAGCATTGGGCAAAGAACCTACAGCTGAACTCAAAAAGAGAAGACTAATGGGGAAATGACCAAGTGTTTTGGGCTCCCGAGTGGAGCAGCGGTCTACAGTCCCTGGTTCGAATCCAGGCTGTATCACATCCGTGATTGGGAGTCCCATAAGGCGGCGCACAATTGGCCCAGCATCGTCCGGATTTGGCCGGGGTATTCCGTCATTGTAAATTAGAATTTGTTCTTAACTGACTGTCAGTGAGAGTGCACTGTTGGTATGCTCTGATTAGGAAATGGATTTGCAGGGACACCTAGTGCATTCTTGGGCCACGACTCGGTGAAACACAAGATATTACAGTTTTTAATATCCTGTTGGTAGGATATATACGTGATCGTGAGCAAATTGTTTGTTTGTATATCGGTATTGTTTGTATATATTGCAACACACAATACTATAATGGCTTTAGCCAGAAGTTTTGCTTTTGGCGTTTGTGGTTTATTCTACAATTCAAATATGGCGATGATCCCAAACTCTCGTTCCACCCTGGAAGACGTGGATGGAAATCTCCCCTTTCATATTGTGAACTTCGGCCATGAACAACTTTTACCGGCCCCTGATATCACCTTTCCTACGGGGACAGCTGAGCCGCTCGGGGAAGGTACACAAGGAAACGCCTCAGCGCCGATGAGACCGGTGTTAACTCCCAACAACAAGGTGCTTGTTTACCTTCAGCCTGCTGCTGCTCTGTGGCGTTGTACACATCCTGTCCTGGCCCAAACATCACAAAGCAATCAACCCCTTGTCATATGATGAAGCTGGAAAGTCTCAAAGTAGCTCTTCGCTCGTTTGCAACGTTTGCTGTTTAAATGTGGTGCCAAACATTGGGATGCTGGACACAAGCAGGGACGATGAGTGTAATCTAGATGAGATAGTCGACTTATCAGTAGTGGGCACAGAAAATGACATGTTTGACTGTTTCAATCGGACAGGACGTCATTTTATTCATGTGAACGCACGGAGCCTGCTGCCCAAATTAGAGGGACTAGAACTCTTGGCTTCTAACACACTGGCTGCAGTAGCTGCTGTGACTGAGACATGACTCTACGGGGTCAATTGAGGTCGATGAGGTTGAGCTTCCGGGTTACAGAATTCATAGAATTGCCAGAAACGGTGGTGGCGATGATGTGTGTGTTTTTTTTACTAAGAAGGATGTGTATTTTAACCCTCGTTCAGATCTGAAAAGGAAGTTGCATGGGTAGAGACACTTGTTCCTAAATGTCTTCCTACACTTGTTGGTGTTTCTGCTATCGGCCTCCTAAACCTAATCATTTCTATGATTTACTCAAATTAAATCGCTGTGATCAACATTGTATTTGCTGATAGGGAATGAATTCAGCTTGGTGATTTGTAATACAGATGTGCAGTTATCACCCTCTGAGAAGTACACTAGTAAATGCCCTGTATAATTATAACATTCATCAGTTATTCGGACAAAAACAACTGATCGTTGAGCCAACCCGGGTGTGTAACTTCGGATTTGATGATTGTACCAGATCAAGACTGTCAGACAGGAGTCTTAAATCTTGGTTTCAGTGATCATATGGTCGTAACGGCTGTTGGTGGAAGAAGGAGAGGACCAAGGTGCGGCGTGGTACGCGTCCAGGGTTTCTATTATAACCCAACACTAGAACAAAAAAATAACAAACGCGACACAAACGAAACAGTTCTATCTGGTGCAGACACACACAACAGAAAACAACCCACAAACACAGGTGGGAAAAAGCTGCCTAAGTATGGTTCTCAATCAGAGACAACGATAGACAACTGCCTCTGATTGAGAACCACACCCGGGACCAAACAACAAAGAAACACAAAACATAGAAAATGAACATAGAATGCCCACCCTAGTCACACCCTGGCCTAACCAAAATAGAGAGTAAAAGCCTCTCTATGGCCAGGGCGTGACAATGGTAACCTACTGTACCCGTAGACATCCAAATTACTACTAGAGCCAGGTAATACATACATGAAGGTACTGTCTATGAAATAATACTAAAAATAACGTTTCGTAGAGGTCCTTGGAATCTTTGTAATTGATCTCATGTACTAAACTGTGATGATGTTGATCAAGCTTGGTATCTTTTTTTAAAGATCTGTTTCTGTCTGCACTCGACTCTCTGGTTACGATGAAACACATTCAGAATCAAACAGCGGTCAGGGAAATGGATCACTTCCCGAGATCTAAGACCTCCTAAGGAAAAAGGGGATCGCTACCTGGTCAGATTCAGAAGGACACAATCTACAACAAGATGATGACGGTTATATTAACTGTAGAAACCAGACAAGATAGAAAATGGATAAGACCAAGTCCTTACATTATATGGACGTCATTAATGACAACTTACATCTGCCTCGTAAACTGTGGACTGTAAACTGTAAACTGTTTTTTTAAACAGCTAAAATGATAACGCATAGTGTAAGACTTTCTATTGGTAGTGGTACGTTACCCAATGATCTCAGAACAGCCCGGGTGGTTCCGCTCCACGAGAAGAGCAGTAAAACAAACGTAGGAAACTACAAACCTGTGTTGATCCTCAGCACCTCATCCAAAGTTGTTGAGAGGTTTTCAACTTGAGGGATACCTTCTGAAGCACCAAACTTCTTTATGAACTCCAGTCTGGCTTTAGAACAGCTCATTCCACTGATACTCGCCGTATCCACCTTTTTGACCACATTAAGCAGGAAAGTGAGAAGGGGGAACTATACAGGTATGGTCATGTTAGACTTGTAGAAAGCTGTTGACACTGTGAACCAATGACATTCCCCTGATGAAACTGAAATACATGGCTCTAAACGATATAGCAGTGAATTGGTTTGGGATTAATCTGACCAACAGAACACAAGTATGTAATGTTGGTGATGTTCTGTCAGAGGCCAAAGAAATATCCTGTGGAGTACCACAGGGATCCATTTTAGGGCCTCTCTTATTTCTTCTATACGTTAATGATATGCCAGGTACAGTAAAGTGTAAACTCTTGCTTTATGCTGATGATTCAGCCATACTGGTATCAGGGAAGGATACAGTTTACATAGAGGAGACCCTGAGTAAGGAAATTAATTTGGTTAGAGATTGGTTGTCCGACAACAAATTGTCACTACATTTGAGAAAAACTCAATCAATTTTGTTTGGAACAAAACGTAGATTTCTTAGGGCTGTCAAGATAACGGTAAACTGTGCAGGCAAGGAGATTGAATCTAAAACAAGTGTATCTTATCTTGGTGTGTCCCAAGATCCCTTTCTGGAGACCTGATTGCTGTTAAAATTGAAAACGAGAATGCAGGTCATGCGAGGGTCATGCGAGAGTCATGCGACGGGCACGTTTTTCCATACAGGAATTTTGTCTATGGAATAGCCTTCCCTTGGAGACCAAACAAATAAAAAGTTAAAATAGCTTTAAAAATCAGACAAAGTTTTTCATTTGGACAAGGTTGTCTAAGTAAGGGAAACCACTCCACTGACCCTTGCGCCCCCTTACTGCTGGTCGGGAGTATTGATTTGAAGGATCGGATTGTTTTAATGTGAAATGAATATGGTAGATTGTTAAGGTTAGGGAGAAGTGCAGCGAATAGTGCCACTTTTTAGGACGTCAATATAAATGAATGTATTTATGGTGGTTTGTCATTTTGTCTTTTACTCATTATGTGTTATTGTTTTCACCATCGAGGACCACTTTGGAAATAAGCGTGATATCCTCTGGGTGATAAGTGATATCCTCTGGGTGATAAGTGATATCCTCTGGGTGATAAGTGATATCCTCCGGGTGATAAGTGATATCCTCTGGCTGATAAGTGATATCCTCTGGCTGATAAGTGATATCCTCTGGCTGATAAGTGATATCCTCTGGCTGATAAGTGATATCCTCTGGCTGATAAGTGATATCCTCTGGCTGATAAGTGATATCCTCTGGCTGATAAGTGATATCCTCTGGGTGATAAGTGATATCCTCTGGGTGATAAGTGATATCAGCTGGGTGATAAGTGATATCAGCTGGGTGATAAGTGATATCCGCTGGGTGATAGGTGATATCCTTTGGGCGATAAGTGATATCCTCTGGGTGATGATTGATATCCGCTGAATGATACGTGATATCCTCTGGGTGATAAGTGATATCCTCTGGGTGATATGTGATATCCTCTGGGTGATAAGTGATATCCTCTGGGTGATAAGTGATATCCTCCGGGTGATAAGTGATATCCTCTGGGTGATAAGTGATATCCGCTGGGTGATAAGTGATATCCTCTGGGTGATAAGTGATATCCGCTGGGTGATACGTGATATCCGCTGGGTGATAAGTGATATCCCCTGGGTGATAAGTGATATCAGCTGGGTGATAAGTGATATCCGCTGGGTGATAAGTGATATCCTCTGGGTGATAAGTGATATCAGCTGGGTGATAAGTGATATCCTCTGGGTGATAAGTGGTATCCTCTGGGTGAAAAGTGAAATCTGCTGGGTGATATGTGATATCCTCTGGGCGATAAGTGATATCCTCTGGGTGATAAGTGATATCCGCTGGCTGATACGTGATATCCTCTGGGTGATAAGTGATATCCGCTGGGTGATAGGTGATATCCTCTGGGTGATAAGTGATATCCGCTGGGTGATAGGTGATATCCTCTGGGTGATAAGTGATATCCGCTGGGTGATAGGTGATATCCTCTGGGTCCACATTGTGCATTTTGTTGTATATGTCTGTTGCCCAAAATAAATTCAATTAAATTCAATGCCTAGTTAAAAGGTTAACTCAAAAAGAGAAGACTAGGGGGGAAATTACCCAGTGTTAACTCAAAAAGAGAAGACTAGGGGGAATAGCCCAGTGTTAACTCAAAAAGAGAAGACTAGGGGGAATAGCCCAGTGTTAACTCAAAAAGAGAAGACTAGGGGGAATAGCCCAGTGTTAACTCAAAAAGAGAAGACTAGGGGGAATAGCCCAGTGTTAACTGAAAAAGAGAAGACTAGGGGGAATAGCCCAGTGTTAACTCAAAAAGAGAAGACTAGGGGGAATAGCCCAGTGTTAACTGAAAAAGAGAAGACTAGGGGGAATAGCCCAGTGTTAACTCAAAAAGAGAAGACTAGGGGGAATAGCCCAGTGTTAACTCAAAAAGAGAAGACTAGGGGGAATAGCCCAGTGTTAACTCAAAAAGAGAAGACTAGGGGGATTAGCCCAGTGTTAACTCAAAAAGAGAAGACTAGGGGGATTAGCCCAGTGTTAACTCAAAAAGAGAAGAATAGAAGGAATAGCCCAGTGTTAACTCAAAAAGAGAAGACTAGGGGAATAGCCCAGTGTTAACTCAAAAAGAGAAGACTAGGGGGAATAGCCCAGTGTTAACTCAAAAAGAGAAGACTAGGGGGAATAGCCCAGTGTTAACTCAAAAAGAGAAGACTAGGGGGAATAGCCCAGTGTTAACTCAAAAAGAGAAGACTAGGGGGATTAGCCCAGTGTTAACTCAAAAAGAGAAGACTAGGGGGATTAGCCCAGTGTTAACTCAAAAAGAGAAGAATAGAAGGAATAGCCCAGTGTTAACTCAAAAAGAGAAGACTAGGGGAATAGCCCAGTGTTAACTCAAAAAGAGAAGACTAGGGGGAATAGCCCAGTGTTAACTCAAAAAGAGAAGACTAGGGGGAATAGCCCAGTGTTAACTCAAAAAGAGAAGACTAGGGGGAATAGCCCAGTGTTAACTCAAAAAGAGAAGACTAGGGGGAATAGCCCAGTGTTAACTCAAAAAGAGAAGACTAGGGGGAATAGCCCAGTGTTAACTGAAAAAGAGAAGACTAGGGGGAATAGCCCAGTGTTAACTCAAAAAGAGAAGACTCGGAAGGAATAGCCCAGTGTTAACTCAAAAAGAGAAGACTAGGAAGGAATAGCCCAGTGTTAACACAAAAAGAGAAGACTAGGAAGGAATAGCCCAGTGTTAACTCAAAAAGAGAAGACTAGGAAGGAATAGCCCAGTGTTAACTCAAAAAGAGAAGACTAGGAAGGAATAGCCCAGTGTTAACTCAAAAAGAGAAGACTAGGAAGGAATAGCCCAGTGCTAACTCAAAAAGAGAAGACTAGGGAGAATA
>NW_027258109.1:67500-92500 GCF_045791955.1 Oncorhynchus clarkii lewisi | reverse complement strand
ACAAAATATTAATTCACAGCACGCAGATGTACAGTTCAGTAAGGCTTTTTAAAGCCTTTACTGAACCAGGAACTAACACTGTGGTCAGAAGGTCTCTTTCTCAAGGAGTACAGTATCAGACGGCGTCATAACAGAACAGAACACAGAAACCCAATGATCGTCATGGTAACCATTACAGCCGTGAACCTGTTCATGTTACTGCTCCTGATAGGGTGGACATGATCTTACATGATTGTATTAAGCTTACAGCAGTATCATCAGTTGACCCCTATATCCAGCCCTATATCAATCAACCACTTTATCTAGGCCTCAGTTAAACACATCAGTTAACCCCTATATCCATCCCTGTATCCAGCCCTATATCAATCAACCGCTTTATCTAGGCCTCAGTTAAACACATCAGTTGACCCCTATACCCAGCCCTGTATCCAGCCCTGTATCCAGCCCTGTATCCAGCCCTATATCCAGCCCTATATCCAGCCCTATATCCAGCCCTATATCCAGCCCTGTATCCAGCCCTATATCCAGCCCTATATCCATCCCTGTATCTAGCCCTATATCCAGCCCTATATCCATCCCTGTATCCAGCCCTGTATCCAGCCCTATATCCAGCCCTATATCCAGCCCTGTATCTAGCCCTATATCCAGCCCTATATCCAGCCCTATATCCATCCCTGTATCCAGCCCTGTATCCAGCCCTATATCCAGCCCTGTATCCAGCCCTATATCCAGCCCTGTATCTAGCCCTATATCCAGCCCTGTATCCAGATATCCTGCCCTATATCCAGCCCTGTATCCAGATATCCAGCCCTATATCCAGCCCTATATCCAGATATCCTGCCCTACATCCAGCCCTGTATCCAGCCCTGTATCTAGCCATGTATCCAGCGTTCAGCCCTATACTTTACCTCTGCTGCAGAGGATAAGTTCATTAGAGTTACCAGCCTCAGGAATTGAAGCCCAAATAAATGCTTCACAGAGTTCATGTAACTGACACATCTCAACATCAACTGTTCAGAGGAGACTGTGAATCAGACCTTCATGGTCGAATTGCTGCAAAGAAAACACTACTAAAGGACACCAATAAGAAGAAGAGACTTGCTTGGACCAAGAAACACGATCAATGGACATTAGACCGATGGAAATGTGCTCTTTGGTCTGGAGTACAAATTGGAGATTTTTGGTTCCAACCGCTGTGTCTTTGTGAGACGCGGTGTGGGTGAACGGATGATCTCCACATGTGTATTTTCCACCGTGAAACATGGAGGAGGAGGTGTTATGGTGTGGGGGTGCTTTGCTGGTGACACTGTCTATGATTTTTTTTATTTTATTCAAGGCACACGTAGCCAGCATGGCTACCACAGCACAGTTTTTCAACAGAACAATGACCCAAAACACCTCCAGGCTGTGTAAGGGCTATTTTACCAAGAAGGAGAGTGATGGAGTGCTGCATCAGATGCCTGGCCTTCACAATGTTCTGGATCATTGTCCTGTTCAAAAACAAATGATAGTCCCACTAAGCTCAAACCAGATAGGATGGCATATCGCTGCAAAATGCTGTGGTAGCAATGCTGGTTAAGTGTGCTTTGAATTCCAAATACATCTTAGACTGTGTCACCAGCAAAGTACCCCCACACCATAACACCTCCTCCTCCATGCTTCACGGGGGGAAATACACATGCAGAGATCATCCGTTCACCCATGCGCGTCTGACAAACACACGGCGGTTGGAACCAAAACCTCCAATTTGGACTCCAGATTTCCACCAGTCTAATGTCCATTGATCGTGTTTCTTGGCCCAAGCAAGTCTCTTCTTCTTATTGGTGTCCTTTAGTAGTGGTTTCTTTGCAGCAATTCAACCATGAAGGCCTGATTCACACAGTCTCCTCTGAACAGTTTATTTGGGATGCAATTTCTGAGGCTGGTAACTCTAATGAACGTATCCTCTGCAGCAGAGGTAACTCTGGGTCTTCCTTTCCTGTGGTGGTCCTCATGAGAGCCAGTTTCATCCTAGCGCTTGATGGTTTTTGTGACTGCACTTGAAGAAACTTTCAAAGTTCTTGAAATGTTCCGTATTGACTAACCTTCATGTCTTAAAGTAATGATGGACTGTCGTTTCTCTTTGCTTATTTGAGCTGTTCTTGACATAATATTGTCACGAACCGGCTCGAAGTCCGTAACAAAAGGGAGACAACATGGAGACAAGGAATAACAAAATCTATTTATTAAATAAAGTCAACTAAATACAACCAACAATGGTGTGTGTAATCAGTAATCAGTCGTGTAAGGGAATGTTTGCATCCGTACATTTGATAATGTGGAGTGTTGAAAGGTGCAGAAGCAAACAAACAAAAGGCCACAAAAATACTACAACAAAATCTATATAGGTGTCTGTATGGAGAGAGTCTCCTCCAAGACTGGGGAAGAGGTGTATTTATCCTGGGACACACCCGGGCCCCGGTGTGTCTGTATGGAGAGAGTCTCCTCCAAGACTGGGGAAGAGGTGTATTTATCCTGGGACACACCCGGGCCCAGGTGTGTCTGTATGGAGAGAGTCTCCTCCAAGACTGGGGAAGAGGTGTATTTATCCTGGGACACATCCAGACCCAGGTGTGTCTGTATGGAGAGAGTCTCCTCCATGACTGGGGAAGAGGTGTATTTATCCTGGGACACATCCAGACCCAGGTGTGTCTGTATGGAGAGAGTCTCCTCCAAGACTGGGGAAGAGGTGTATTTATCCCGGGACACACCCAGGCCCATGTGTGTCTGTATGGAGAGAGTCTCCTCCATGACTGGGGAAGAGGTGTATTTATCCTGGGACACACCCGGGCCCAGGTGTGGCTGTATGGAGAGAGTCTCCTCCATGACTGGGGAAGAGGTGTATTTATCCTGGGACACACCCGGGCCCAGGGGTGTCTGTATGGAGAGAGTCTCCTCCATGACTGGGGAAGAGGTGTATTTATCCTGGGACACACCCGGGCCCAGGGGTGTCTGTATGGAGAGAGTCTCCTCCATGACTGGGGAAGAGGTGTATTTATCCTGGGACACACCCGGGCCCAGGTGTGTCTGTATGGAGAGAGTCTCCTCCATGACTGGGGAAGAGGTGTATTTATCCTGGGACACACCCGGGCCCAGGGGTGTCTTTATGGAGAGAGTCTCCTCCATGACTGGGGAAGAGGTGTATTTATCCCGGGACACACCCGGGCCCAGGGGTGTCTTTATGGAGAGAGTCTCCTCCAAGACTGGGGAAGAGGTGTATTTATCCCGGGACACACCCGGGCCCAGGTGTGTCTGTATGGAGAGAGTCTCCTCCATGACTGGGGAAGAGGTGTATTTATCCTGGGACACACCCGGGCCCAGGTGTGTCTGTATGGAGAGAGTCTCCTCCATGACTGGGGAAGAGGTGTATTTATCCTGGGACACACCCGGGCCCAGGTGTGTCTGTATGGAGAGAGTCTCCTCCATGACTGGGGAAGAGGTGTATTTATCCTGGGACACACCCGGGCCCAGGTGTGTCTGTATGGAGAGAGTCTCCTCCATGACTCGGGAAGAGGTGTATTTATACTGGGACACACCCGGGCCCAGGTGTGTCTGTATGGAGAGAGTCTCCTCCAAGACTGGGGAAGAGGTGTATTTATCCCGGGACACACCCGGGCCCAGGTGTGTCTGTATGGAGAGAGTCTCCTCCATGCCTGGGGAAGAGGTGTATTTATCCCGGGACACACCCGGGCCCAGGTGTGTCTGTATGGAGAGAGTCTCCTCCATGACTGGGGAAGAGGTGTATTTATCCTGGGACACACCCGGGCCCAGGTGTGTCTGTATGGAGAGAGTCTCCTCCATGACTGGGGAAGAGGTGTATTTATCCTGGGACACACCCGGACCCAGGTGTGTCTGTATGGAGAGAGTCTCCTCCATGACTGGGGAAGAGGTGTATTTATCCTGGGACACACCCGGACCCAGGTGTGTCTGTATGGAGAGAGTCTCCTCCATGACTGGGGAAGAGGTGTATTTATCCCGGGACACACCCGGACCCAGGTGTGTCTGTATGGAGAGAGTCTCCTCCATGACTGGGGAAGAGGTGTATTTATCCCAGGACACACCCGGGCCCAGGTGTGTCTGTATGGAGAGAGTCTCCTCCATGACTAGGGAAGAGGTGTATTTATCCCGGGACACACCCGGACCCAGGTGTGTCTGTATGGAGAGAGTCTCCTCCATGACTGGGGAAGAGGTGTATTTATCCCAGGACACACCCGGGCCCAGGTGTGTCTGTATGGAGAGAGTCTCCTCCATGACTAGGGAAGAGGTGTATTTATCCCGGGACACACCCGGACCCAGGTGTGTCTGTATGGAGAGAGTCTCCTCCATGAATGGGGAAGAGGTGTATTTATCCCGGGACACACCCGGACCCAGGTGTGTCTGTATGGAGAGAGTCTCCTCCATGAGAGAGTCCCATGTCGGCGACCCTCCCGGCTCCGCCCAGCGACATCCTAATAAGGAAAACGAGAGCAAAGAGACAGAATACGGCAGACAGAGTGGGAGGGTCGTCACAATATGGACTTGGTCTTTTACCAAATATGGCTATCTTCTGTATACCACCCCTACCTTGTCACAACACAACTGATTGGCTCAAACTCATTAAGAAAGAAAGACATTTCACAAATTAACTTTTAAGAAGGCACCTGTTAATTGAAATGCATTCCAGGTGACTTCCTCACTAAGCTGGTTGAGAGAATGCCAAGGCAAAGGGTGACTGTTTTAAAGAATCTCAAATATAACACTTTTTTGGTTACTACATGATACCATATGTGTTATTTCATAGTTTTGATGTCTACACTATTATTCTACAATGTAAAAAATAGGAAAAAATAAAGAAAAACCCTTGAATGAGTAGGTGTTCTAAAACTGTTGAACGGCAGTGTAAATCCAGATATCCAGGCCTGTCTTCAGACCTATATCCTGCTCTATATCCAGGCCTATATCCAGGCCTGTCTTCAGACCTATATCCTGCTCTATATCCAGGCCTGTCTTCAGACCTATATCCTGCTCTATATCCAGGCCTATATCCAGGCCTGTCTTCAGACCTATATCCTGCTCTATATCCTGCTCTATATCCAGGCCTGTCTTCAGACCTATATCCTGTTCTATATCCAGGCCTGTATTCAGTCCTATATCCTGCCCTATATACAGGCCTGTCTTCAGACCTATATCCTGCTCTATATCCAGGCCTGTCTTCAGACCTATATCCTGCTCTATATCCTGCTCTATATCCAGGCCTGTCTTCAGACCTATATCCTGTTCTATATCCAGGCCTGTATTCAGTCCTATATCCTGCCCTATATACAGGCCTGTCTTCAGACCTATATCCTGCTCTATATCCAGGCCTGTCTTCAGACCTATATCCTGCTCTATATCCTGCTCTATATCCAGGCCTGTCTTCAGACCTATATCCTGTTCTATATCCAGGCCTGTATTCAGTCCTATATCCTGCCCTATATACAGGCCTGTCTTCAGACCTATATCCTGCTCTATATCCAGGCCTGTCTTCAGACCTATATCCTGCTCTATATCCTGCTCTATATCCAGGCCTGTCTTCAGACCTATATCCTGTTCTATATCCAGGCCTGTATTCAGACCTATATCCAGGCCTATATCCAGGCATGTATCCAGTCCTATATCCTGCTCTATATCCAGGCCTGTCTTCCGACCTATATCCTGCTCTATATCCTGCCCTATATCCAGGCCTGTATCCAGTCCTATATCCTGCTCTATATCCAGGCCTGTATCCAGACCTATATCCTGCTCTATATCCAGGCCTGTCTTCAGACCTATATCCTGCTCTATATCCTGCCCTATATCCAGGCCTGTCTTCAGACCTATATCCTGTTCTATATCCAGGCCTGTATTCAGTCCTATATCCTGCCCTATATACAGGACTGTCTTCAGACCTATATCCTGCTCTATATCCAGGCCTGTCTTCAGACCTATATCCTGCTCTATATCCAGGCCTAATCCAGGCATGTATCCAGTCCTATATCCTGCTCTATATCCAGGCCTGTCTTCCGACCTATATCCTGCTCTATATCCTGCCCTATATCCAGGCCTGTATCCAGTCCTATATCCTGCTCTATATCCAGGCCTGTATCCAGACCTATATCCTGCTCTATATCCAGGCCTGTCTTCAGACCTATATCCTGCTCTATATCCTGCCCTATATCCAGGCCTGTCTTCAGACCTATATCCTGTTCTATATCCAGGCCTGTATCCAGACCTATATCCTGCTCTATATCCAGGCCTGTCTTCAGACCTATATCCTGTTCTATATCCAGGCCTGTCTTCAGACCTATATCCTGCTCTATATCCAGGCCTGTATCCAGACCTATATCCTGCTCTATATCCAGGCCTGTATTCAGTCCTATATCCTGCTCTATATCCAGGCCTGTCTTCAGACCTATATCCTGCTCTATATCCAGATCTATATCCAGGCCTGTCTTCAGACCTATATCCTGCTCTATATCCAGACCTATTTCCTGCTCTATATCCAGGCCTGTCTTCAGACCTATATCCTGCTCTATATCCTGCCCTATATCCAGGCCTGTATCCTGTCCTATATCCTGCTCTATATCCAGGCCTGTCTTCAGACCTATATCCTGCTCTATATCCAGATCTATATCCAGGCCTGTCTTCAGACCTATATCCTGCTCTATATCCAGACCTATTTCCTGCTCTATATCCAGGCCTGTCTTCAGACCTATATCCTGCTCTACATCCTGCCCTATATCCAGGCCTGTATCCAGTCCTATATCCTGCTCTATATCCAGTCCTATATCCTGCTCTATATCCAGGCCTGTCTTCAGACCTATATCCTGCTCTACATCCTGCCCTATATCCAGGCCTGTATCCAGTCCTATATCCTGCTCTATATCCAGGCCTGTATCCAGACCTATATCCTGCTCTATATCCAGGCCTGTATCCAGACCTATATCCTGCTCTATATCCTGCTCTATATCCAGGCCTGTATCCAGACCTATATCCTGCTCTATATCCAGGCCTGTATTCAGTCCTATATCCTGCCCTATATCCAGGCCTGTCTTCAGACCTATATCCTGTTCTATATCCAGCCCTGTATCCAGACCTATATCCTGTTCTATATCCAGGCCTGTCTTCAGACCTATATCCTGTTCTATATCCAGGCCTGTCTTCAGACCTATATCCTGTTCTATATCCAGGCCTGTATTCAGTCCTATATCCTGCCCTATATCCAGGCCTTTCTTCAGACCTATATCCTGCTCTATATCCAGGCCTGTATCCAGTCCTTTATCCAGGCCTGTATTCAGTCCTATATCCTGCCCTATATCCAGGCCTGTATTCAGTCCTATATCCTGCTCTACATCCTGCCCTATATCCAGGCCTGTCTCCAGACCTATATCCTGCTCTATATCCAGGCCTGTATCCAGACCTATATCCCGCTCTATATCCAGGCCGGTCTCCAGACCTATATCCTGCCCTATATCTCTCGGTTGGCTCTCGTCCGACTCCCTTTCTCTGATATTAATTAATGTAACTCACGTTCCCCCACGCACTCTTTCTTCCCACCTCTTCCTTTGTCTTTCAGCCTTCATCTCCTGTTCCTCCTCTCGTATTCCACCTCCCCTCTTCCTCTCTGCCCCCGTTGTTTTTTTTTCAATTGTAAATTGACACAGTTTTGCAGGCTCCCGAATCATGTGGACGTTATCCACCAAGACGAGCTAATTACAGCTGTTGACAGTGAGGAATATCAAGCTGAATACACTACTTTCTTTACCAATCCGTCTCTTCGTTCCATCTCTCCCTCCCTCCGTCCCACTCTCTCTCTCTCTTCCTGTTTCTATAAAGTACAGTCTCTCTCACTAATGAATCTCCAGTAGAGTGATATATATAATGGCCACCGTCGTCCCCCATTGTTACTGGGTAGAAATGACAATAAACTGACATCATTTAGATAATGAGTCTCACTGCTGTGTCGTATTATTGCAGTCTAATCAGGAGATTGATAATATATTAGTTGTTTTTGTGAACGCTTCTCAGCCGGAGTGAAATCGGTGTCTGTAAAGCACCTAGAGTCGTTCTACATTGTTACACTTACTTAGAAGGATAACGCAAGACTCCCAGGAGTCCAAATGATCAATGGCCGTCACTGTCTTACTGTAGTTCCTGTGTGTTCACACTGCCATGTTATTCCCATCTTTACTCAGATCAGAAGTCTGTCTTTAGTATGGAACAGTACTATATTTAATATGGAACAGTACTATATGTAATATGAAACAGTACTATATTTAATAGGGGACAGTACTATATTTAATATGGAACAGTACTATATTTAATTTTTTTAATTTTTTTAATTTTACCTTTATTTAACCAGGTAGGCAAGTTGAGAACAAGTTCTCATTTACAATTGCGACCTGGCCAAGATAAAGCAAAGCAGTTCGACAGATACAACAACACAGAGTTACACTTGGAGTAAAACAAACATACAGTCAATAATACAGTATAAACAAGTCTATATACAATGTGAGCAAATGAGGTGAGAAGGGAGGTAAAGGCAAAAAAGGCCTTGGTGGCAAGGTAAATACAATATAGCAAGTAAAACACTGGAATGGTAGTTTTGCAATGGAAGAATGTGCAAAGTAGAAATAAAAATAATGGGGTGCAAAGGAGCAAAATAAATAAATAAATTAAATACAGTTGGGAAAGAGGTAGTTGATAGGGCTAAATTATAGGTGGGCTATGTACAGGTGCAGTAATCTGTGAGCTGCTCTGACAGTTGGTGCTTAAAGCTAGTGAGGGAGATAAGTGTTTCCAGTTTCAGAGATTTTTGTAGTTCGTTCCAGTCATTGGCAGCAGAGAACTGGAAAGAGAGGCGGCCAAAGAAAGAATTGGTTTTGGGGGTGACTACCTGCTGGAGCGTGTGCTACAGGTGGGAGATGCTATGGTGACCAGCGAGCTGAGATAAGGGGGAACTTTACCTAGCAGGGTCTTGTAGATGACATGGAGCCAGTGGGTTTGGCGACGAGTATGAAGCGAGGGCCAGCCAACGAGAGCGTACAGGTCGCAATGGTGGGTAGTATATGGGGCTTTGGTGACAAAACGGATTGCACTGTGATAGACTGCATCCAATTTGTTGAGTAGGGTATTGGAGGCTATTTTGTAAATTACATCGCCAAAGTATTGAATGGAATATGGAACAGTACTATATTTAATATGGAACAGTACTATATTTAATATGGAACAGTACTATATTTACTATGGAACAGTACTATATTTACTATGGAACAGTACTATATTTAATATGGAACAGTACTATATTTAATATGGAACAGTACTATATTTACTATGGAACAGTACTATATTTAATATGGAACAGTACTATATTTACTATGGAACAGTACTATATTTAATATGGAACAGTACTATATTTAATATGGAACAGTACTATATTTAATATGGAACAGTACTATATTTAATATGGAACAGTACTATATTTAATATGGAAAAGTACTATATTTAATATGGAAAAGTACTATATTTAACATGGAACAGTACTATATTTAACATGGAACAGTACTATATTTAATATGGAACAGTACTATATTTAATATGGAACAGTACTATATTTAATATGGAACAGTACTATATTTAATATGGAACAGTACTATATTTACTATGGAACAGTACTATATTTAATATGGAACAGTACTATATTTAACATGGAACAGTACTATATTTAACATGGAACAGTACTATATTTAATATGGAACAGTACTATATTTACTATGGAACAGCACTATATTTAATATGGAACAGTACTATATTTAATATGGAACAGTACTATATTTAATATGGAACAGTACTATATTTAACATGGAACAGTACTATATTTAACATGGAACAGTACTATATTTAATATGGAACAGTACTATATTTAATATGGAACAGTACTATATTTAATATGGAACAGTACTATATTTAATATGGAACAGTACTGTATTTAACATGGAACAGTACTATATTTAACATGGGACAGTACTATATTTAACATGGAACAGTACTATATTTAATATGGAACAGTACTATATTTAATATGGAACAGTACTATATTTAATATGTAACAGTACTATATTTAATATGGAACAGTACTATATTTAATATGGAACAGTACTATATTTAACATGGAACAGTACTATATTTAACATGGAACAGTACTATATTTAATATGGAACAGTACTATATTTAATATGGAACAGTACTATATTTACTATGGAACAGCACTATATTTAATATGGAAAAGTACTATATTTAATAGGGGACAGTACTATATTTAATATGGAACAGCACTATATTTAATATGGAACAGTACTATATTTAATATGGAACAGTACTATATTTAATAGGTTACAGTACTATATTTAATATGGGACAGTACTATATTTAATATGGAACAGTACTATATTTAATATGGAACAGTACTATATTTACTATGGAACAGTGCTATATTTAATATGGAACAGTACTATATTTAATAAGGAACAGTACTATATTTAATATGGAACAGTACTATATTTACTATGGAACAGTACTATATTTAATATGGAACAGTACATTATTTACTATGGAACAGTACTATATTTACTATGGAACATTACTATATTTAATATGGAACAGTACTATATTTACTATGGAACAGTACTATATTTAATATGGAACAGTACTATATATTTAACATGGAACAGTACTATATTTAACATGGAACAGTACTATATTTAATATGAAACAGTACTATATTTAATATGGAACAGTACTGTATTTAATATGGAACAGCACTATATTTAATATGGAACAGTACTATATTTAATATGGAACAGTACTGTATTTAATATGGAACAGCACTATATTTAATATGGAACAGTACTATATTTAATATGGAACAGTACTATATTTAACATGGAACAGTACTATATTTAATATGGAACAGTACTATATTTAATATGGAACAGTACTATATTTAATATGGAACAGTACTATATTTACTATGGAACAGTACTATATTTAATATGGAACAGTACTATATTTACTATGGAACAGTACTATATTTAATATGGAACAGTACTATATTTAATATGGAACAGTACTATATTTAATATGGAACAGTACTATATTTAATAGGGGACAGTACTATATTTAATATGGAACAGCACTATATTTAACATGGAACAGTACTATATTTACTATGGAACAGTACTATATTTAATATGGAACAGTACTATATTTACTATGGAACAGTACTATATTTAATATGGAACAGTACTATATTTAACATGGAACAGTACTATATTTAATATGGAACAGTATTATATTTAATATGGAACAGTACTATATTTAATATGGAACAGTACTATATTTAATATGGAACAGTACTATATTTAACATGGAACAGTACTATATTTAATATGGAACAGTACTATATTTACTATGGAACAGCACAATATTTAATATGGAAAAGTACTATATTTAATAGGGGACAGTACTATATTTAATATGGAACAGTACTATATTTACTATGGAACAGTACTGTATTTAACATGGAACAGTACTATATTTAATATGGAACAGTACTATATTTAATATGGAACAGTACTGTATTTAACATGGAACAGTACTATATTTAATATGGAACAGTACTATATTTAATATGGAAGAGTACTATATTTACTATGGAACAGTACTATATTTAATATGGAACAGTACTATATTTAATATGGAACAGTACTATATTTAATATGGAACAGTACTATATTTAACATGGAACAGTACTCTATTTAATATGGAACAGTACTATATTTAATATGGAACGGCACTATATTTAATATGGAACAGTACTATATTTAATTTGGAACAGTACTATATTTAATATGGAACAGTACTATATTTAATAGGGAACAGTACTATATTTAATATGGAACAGTACTATTTTTAATATGGAACAGTACTATATTTAACATGGAACAGTACTATATTTAACATGGAACAGTACTATATTTAATATGGAACAGTACTATATTTACTATGGAACAGTACTATATTTAATATGGAACAGTACTATATTTAATATGGAACAGTAATATATTTAATATGGAACAGTACTATATTTAATATGGAACAGTACTATATTTAATATAGAACAGTACTATATTTAACATGGAACAGTACTCTATTTAATATGGAACAGTACTATATTTAATATGGAACAGTACTATTTTTAATATGGAACAGTACTCTATTTAATATGGAACAGTACTATATTTAATATGGAACAGTACTATTTTTAATATGGAACAGTACTATATTTAATATGGAACAGTACTATATTTAATATGGAACAGTACTATATTTAATATGGAACATTACTATATTTAATATGGAACAGTACTATATTTAATAAGGGACAGTACTATATTTAATATGGAACAGCACAATATTTAACATGGAACAGTACTATATTTAATATGGAACAGTACTATATTTACTATGGAACAGTACTATATTTACTATGGAACAGTACTATATTTAATATGGAACAGTACTATATTTACTGTGGAACAGTACTATATTTAATATGGAACAGTACTATATTTAATAGGGGACAGTACTATATTTAATATGGAATATCACCATATTTAACATGGAACAGTACCATATTTACTATGGAACAGTACTATATTTACTATGGAACAGTACAATATTTAATATGGAACAGTACTATATTTAACATGGAACAGTACTATATTTAATATGGAACAGTACTATAGTTAATATGGAACAGTACTATATTTACTATGGAACAGTACTATATTTACTATGGAACAGTACTATATTTAATATGGAACAGTACTATATTTACTGTGGAACAGTACTATATTTAATATGGAACAGTACTAGATTTAATAGGGGACAGTACTATATTTACTATGGAACAGTACTATATTTAATATGGAACAGTACTATATTTAACATGGAACAGTACTATATTTACTATGGAACAGTACTATATTTACCATGGAACAGTACTATATTTAACATGGAACAGTACTATATTTAATATGGAACAGTACTGTATTTAACATGGAACAGTACTATATTTACTGTGGAACAGTACTATATTTAATATGGAACAGTCCTAGATTTAATAGGGGACAGTACTATATTTACTATGGAACAGTACTATATTTAATATGGAACAGTACTATATTTAATATGGAACAGTACTATATTTAATAGGGAACAGTACTATATTTAATATGGAACAGTACTATTTTTAATATGGAACAGTACTATATTTAACATGGAACAGTACTATATTTAACATGGAACAGTACTATATTTAATATGGAACAGTACTATATTTACTATGGAACAGTACTATATTTAATATGGAACAGTACTATATTTAATATGGAACAGTAATATATTTAATATGGAACAGTACTATATTTAATATGGAACAGTACTATATTTAATATAGAACAGTACTATATTTAACATGGAACAGTACTCTATTTAATATGGAACAGTACTATATTTAATATGGAACAGTACTATTTTTAATATGGAACAGTACTCTATTTAATATGGAACAGTACTATATTTAATATGGAACAGTACTATTTTTAATATGGAACAGTACTATATTTAATATGGAACAGTACTATATTTAATATGGAACAGTACTATATTTAATATGGAACATTACTATATTTAATATGGAACAGTACTATATTTAATAAGGGACAGTACTATATTTAATATGGAACAGCACAATATTTAACATGGAACAGTACTATATTTAATATGGAACAGTACTATATTTACTATGGAACAGTACTATATTTACTATGGAACAGTACTATATTTAATATGGAACAGTACTATATTTACTGTGGAACAGTACTATATTTAATATGGAACAGTACTATATTTAATAGGGGACAGTACTATATTTAATATGGAATATCACCATATTTAACATGGAACAGTACCATATTTACTATGGAACAGTACTATATTTACTATGGAACAGTACAATATTTAATATGGAACAGTACTATATTTAACATGGAACAGTACTATATTTAATATGGAACAGTACTATAGTTAATATGGAACAGTACTATATTTACTATGGAACAGTACTATATTTACTATGGAACAGTACTATATTTAATATGGAACAGTACTATATTTACTGTGGAACAGTACTATATTTAATATGGAACAGTACTAGATTTAATAGGGGACAGTACTATATTTACTATGGAACAGTACTATATTTAATATGGAACAGTACTATATTTAACATGGAACAGTACTATATTTACTATGGAACAGTACTATATTTACCATGGAACAGTACTATATTTAACATGGAACAGTACTATATTTAATATGGAACAGTACTGTATTTAACATGGAACAGTACTATATTTAATATGTAACAGTACTGTATTTAACATGGAACAGTACTATATTTAATATGTAACAGTACTGTATTTAACATGGAACAGTACTATATTTAATATGGAACAGTACTATATTTAATATGGAACAGTACTATATTTAATATGGAACAGTACTATATTTAACATGGAACAGTACTATATTTAATATGGAACAGTACTATATTTAATATGGAACAGTACTGTATTTAACATGGAAAATTACTATATTTAATATGGAACAGTACTATATTTAATATGGAACAGTATTGTATTTAACATGGAACAGTACTATATTTACTATGGAACAGTACTATATTTAATATGGAACAGTACTATATGTAATATGGAACAGTACTATATTTACTATGGAAAAGTACTATATTTACTATGGAACAGTACTATATTTAATATGGAACAGTACTATATTTAATAGGTTACAGTACAATATTTAATATGGAACAGTACTATATTTAATATGGAACAGTACTATATGTAATATGGAACAGTACTATTAGAAGTCTGTCTTTGTGATCAAACTGAAGGGCTTGACGGAACAGGAAGAACTCTCTGTTAAAGGACTACCCTCTGACATGCTGCTTCTAATCCACAGCTCAGGAGGGTTGTGTGTGTGTGTGTGTGTGTGTGTGTGTGTGTGTGTGTGTGTGTGTGTGTGTGTGTGTGTGTGTGTGTGTGTGTGTGTGTGTGTGTGTGTGTGTGTGTGTGTGTGTGCGTGTGTGTATAGGGGTTTAAGGGAATGAGGGGGTAATAAGGTTAGGAACGAAGCCAGATATGTAGATGCAGGGGAGTGCTGGAGAGAGGGATGGCGTTTTGGATGGAGGGACGGAGGAGGGGAGGGATGTATGGAGGGATGGAGGAGGGGAGGGAGGGATGGATGGAGTAGGGGAGGGATGGAGGAGGGGAGGGAGGGCCATGCTGGCTCAGGCTTGGTTGTGACAGCGTCTCGCTTCACTGATCCCCTCTGGAGCTCTCTCTCTTTTCTTCATTCCCTCTCTCCTTCGCTCCTCTCTCTGTCTGTCTGTCAGTTAGCAAGGCCAGGGTCAGCATTCGGCATTCACCCCTCGCATCCAACGTTGCCCCCAGCGACCATCTCTGCCCTCGGCTCATGACAGTCCTGTCACTGTAATCCTCTAAAACGTCATCTCTTTCTATCTCTCTCTATATCTTCATCCAGTTCTCTTCATCTCCTCTTCCTCCTCCTCTTTGTTTCATTCTGCCATCTCTTTCTATCTCCATCATCTCTACCCCTCTTCTCTCCTCCTCTCTCCTCCTCACTCCTTCTCTCCTCCTCTCTCGTCTCCTCTCTCCTTCTCTCTCCTCCTCTCTCCTCCTCTCTCCTTCTCTCTCCTCCTCTCTCCTTCTCCCTCCTTTTCTCTCCTCTCTCCTTCTCTCTCCTTCTCTCTCCTTCTTTCTCCTCTCTCCTCCTCTCTCCTTCTCTCTCCTTCTCTCTCCTCTCTCCTCTCTCCTTCTCTCTCCTCCTCTCTCCTTCTCTCTCATTCTCTCGCCTTCTTGCTCCTCTCTCCTCCTCTCTCCTCCTCTCTCCTTCTCTCTCATTCTCTCTCCTTCTCTCTCCTCCTCTCTCCTTCTCTCTCATTCTCTCGCCTTCTTGCTCCTCTCTCCTCCTCTCTCCTCCTCTCTCCTTCTCTCTCATTCTCTCTCCTTGCTCCTCTCTCCTCCTCTCTCCTCCTCTCTCCTTCTCTCTCATTCTCTCTCCTCTCTCCTCATCTCCTTCTCTCTCCTCTAGAGGTCTCTTGTTATGATAGCTACCCTAGAGGTCAGGAGTGTTTCCTCCAGAGGTCTGTTGTTATGATAGCTATCCTAGAGGACTGTTGTTACGATATCTATCCTAGAGGTCAGGAGTGTTTCCTCCAGAGGTCTGTTGTTATGATAGCTACCCTAGAGGTCAGGAGTGTTTCCTCCAGAGGTCTGTTGTTATGATAGCTACCCTAGAGGTCAGGAGTGTTTCCTCCAGAGGTCTGTTGTTATGATAGCTACCCTAGAGGTCAGGAGTGTTTCCTCCAGAGGTCTGTTGTTATGATAGCTACCCTAGAGGTCAGGAGTGTTTCCTCCAGAGGTCTGTTGTTATGATAGCTACCCTAGAGGTCAGGAGTGTTTCCTCCAGAGGTCTGTTGTTATGATAGCTATCCTAGAGGACTGTTGGTGAGCAGACATGTACATGCTACCAACACATCAGTATACTTTCATTCTGTCGACCCTGGAGTGTCTCAGAGAGACCAAGGTTACGTGAAAAATGGTTCCTGGCCAACATTAGTCCACTATAAAGGGAATCGTGTGCTATTTGGGTTGGAGGGCAAAGCTCTCTAAGCATAGTTACAGTCATCAGCCTCCTCCATCACCCTCTCCATCTCTCAACAGAGCTGTTGTCATCGTATCCTCTCATCTCATCCTCTCTCATCTCCTCTCTTATCTCCTCCTCTCTCATCTCCTTCTGTCCTCCTCCTGCTCTCCTCCTCTCCTTCTCCTCCTCTTTGTTTCATTCTGCCATCTCTTTCTATCTCCATCATCTCTACCCCTCTTCTCTCCTTCACTCAGTACCATTCTTCATCTAAAGTAGATGATATGCTGACACTTGGAGGATCTCTCCCTCTCTCTCTCTCTCTCTCTCTCTCTCTCCCCCCCCCCCCTCGGTTGCCATGGTGGCATCAGCTGATCAAATGTTCTACCCCCTCTAATCAAACCCAGGCAGGTGATAGCCTGATACGGATGTAGGATCTTAATTTGATCACTCTTACAAACTTCTATTTTATTTGAAAAAAAAATAAAACATTTAGATTAATCTCCTGTTGCTGTAGGATTATATTCCTGCTGGCACAAACTGGCTCAAATAAAGATCCTACATCTGTAGCTCTCTCTCTCTGAAGTGATGGTGATTATTAGTTGTAGGTGTAACAGCTATACGCCACTCAGCAATCAACCACCACGTATGTCATGCGTTTGGTCCATTGTTGTGCACCACCTACAGACCCAGCAGGCCATCATCAACCTCTTAGGGTTCTCCAGTGGCTCTATTGTATTTCCTGTTATTTCCCAGAGTAATGGATGGACACCTACAGACCCAGCAGGCCATCATCAACCTCTTAGGGTTCTCCAGTGGCTCTATTGTATTTCATGTCATTTCCCAGAGTAATGGATGGACACCTACAGACCCAGCAGGCCATCATCAACCTCTTAGGGTTCTCCAGTGGCTCTATTGTATTTCCTGTTATTTCCCAGAGTAATGGATGGACACCTACAGACCCAGCAGGCCATCATCAACCTCTTAGGGTTCTCCAGTGGCTCTATTGTATTTCCTGTTATTTCCCAGAGTAATGGATGGACACCTACAGACCCAGCAGGCCATCATCAACCTCTTAGGGTTCTCCAGTGGCTCTATTGTATTTCATGTCATTTCCCAGAGTAATGGATGGACACCTACAGACCCAGCAGGCCATCATCAACCTCTTAGGGTACTCCAGGTGCTCTATTGTATTTCATGTAATTTCCCAGAGTAATGGATGGACACCTACAGACCCAGCAGGACATCATCAACCTCTTAGGGTTCTCCAGTGGCTCTATTGTATTTCCTGTTATTTCCCAGAGTAATGGATGGCTGTTTAAAATGTCCATTCTGACTGTAACTCTGTGCTATCTGTTGCTACTCATACTTCATGACAGCCCAGGGTTTATATAGGGAATAGGGCTCTGGTCTAAAGTAGTGCACTATATAGGGAATAGGGCTCTGGTCTAAAGTAGTGCACTATATAGGGAATAGGACTCTGGTCTAAAGTAGTGCACTATATAGGGAATAGGGCTCTGGTCTAAAGTAGTGCACTATATAGGGAATAGGACTCTGGTCTAAAGTAGTGCACTATATAGGGAATAGGGCTCTGGTCTAAAGTAGTGCACTATATAGGGAATATGGCTCTGGTCTAAAGTAGTGCACTATATAGGGAATAGGGCTCTGGTCTAAAGTAGTGCACTATATAGGGAATAGGACTCTGGTCTAAAGTAGTGCACTATATAGGGAATAGGACTCTGGTCTAAAGTAGTGCACTATATAGGGAATAGGGCTCTGGTCTAAAGTAGTGCACTATATAGGGAATAGGACTCTGGTCTAAAGTAGTGCACTATATAGGGCTCTGGTCTAAAGTAGTGCACTATATAGGGCTCTGGTCTAAAGTAGTGCACTGTATAGGGAGTAGGGTGCTATTTGTGACACATAAAAATATACTTTTAACGTCAGGATCAAACAGATGTAGTCTCTGGTCTGATATCTCTATGCTGTACTGCTAGCATACCACTTAGCAAGAAACAAATGAAGACAATGTATGAAGCCGTGCATTCTAAGTGATGGGCCAGTACTGCCATTAAAACATAAAACATCTACAGCCATAGAGAGGAGTCGACGGACTCTGTCATTAAAACAGAGCCGTAGAGAGGAGTCGACGGACTCTGTCATTAAAACATAAAACATCTACAGCCATAGAGAGGAGTCGACGGACTCTGTCATTAAAACAGAGCCATAGAGAGGAGTCGACGGACTCTGCCATTAAAACAGAGCCGTAGAGAGGAGTCGACAGACTCTGTCATTAAAACAGAGCCGTAGAGAGGAGTCGACGGACTCTGTCATTAAAACATAAAACATCTACAGCCGTAGAGAGGAGTCGACGGACTCTGTCATTAAAACAGAGCCGTAGAGAGGAGTCGACGGACTCTTTCATTAAAACAGAGCCGTAGAGAGGAGTCGACGGACTCTGTCATTAAAACAGAGCCGTAGAGAGGAGTCGACGGACTCTGTCATTAAAACAGAGCCATAGAGAGGAGTCGACGGACTCTGTCATTAAAACATAAAACATCTACAGCCGTAGAGAGGAGTCGACGGACTCTGTCATTAAAACATAAAACATCTACAGCCGTAGAGAGGAGTCGACGGACTCTGTCATTAAAACAGAGCCATAGAGAGGAGTCGACGGACTCTGTCATTAAAACAGAGCCGTAGAGAGGAGTCGACAGACTCTGTCATTAAAACAGAAAACATCTACAGCTGTAGAGAGGAGTCGACAGACTCTGTCATTAAAACATAAAACATCTACAGCTGTAGAGAGGAGTCGACAGACTCTGTCATTAAAACAGAAAACATCTACAGCCGTAGAGAGGAGTCGACGGACTCTGTCATTAAAACAGAGCCATAGAGAGGAGTCGACGGACTCTGTCATTAAAACATAAAACATCTACAGCCGTAGAGAGGAGTCGACGGACTCTGTCATTAAAACAGAAAACATCTACAGCCGTAGAGAGGAGTCGACGGACTCTGCCATTAAAACAGAGCCGTAGAGAGGAGTCGACGGACTCTGTCATTAAAACATAAAACATCTACAGCCGTAGAGAGGAGTCGACGGACTCTGCCATTAAAACAGAGCCGTAGAGAGGAGTCGACGGACTCTGTCATTAAAACAGAGCCGTAGAGAGGAGTCGACGGACTCTGTCATTAAAACAGAGCCGTAGAGAGGAGTCGACGGACTCTGCCATTAAAACAGAGCCGTAGAGAGGAGTCGACGGACTCTGCCATTAAAACATAAAACATCTACAGCTGTAGAGAGGAGTCGACGGACTCTGTCATTAAAACATAAAACATCTACAGCTGTAGAGAGGAGTCGACAGACTCTGTCATTAAAACATAAAACATCTACAGCCGTAGAGAGGAGTCGACGGACTCTGTCATTAAAACAGAGCCATAGAGAGGAGTCGACGGACTCTGCCATTAAAACAGAGCCGTAGAGAGGAGTCGACGGACTCTGCCATTAAAACATAAAACATCTACAGCTGTAGAGAGGAGTCGACAGACTCTGTCATTAAAACATAAAACATCTACAGCCGTAGAGAGGAGTCGACGGACTCTGTCATTAAAACAGAGCCATAGAGAGGAGTCGACGGACTCTGCCATTAAAACAGAGCCGTAGAGAGGAGTCGACGGACTCTGCCATTAAAACATAAAACATCTACAGCCGTAGAGAGGAGTCGACGGACTCTGTCATTAAAACAGAGCCATAGAGAGGAGTCGACGGACTCTGCCATTAAAACAGAGCCGTAGAGAGGAGTCGACGGACTCTGTCATTAAAACATAAAACATCTACAGCCGTAGAGAGGAGTCGACAGACTCTGTCATTAAAACAGAGCCGTAGAGAGGAGTCGACGGACTCTGCCATTAAAACAGAGCCGTAGAGAGGAGTCGACGGACTCTGCCATTAAAACAGAGCCGTAGAGAGGAGTCGACAGACTCTGTCATTAAAACAGAGCCGTAGAGAGGAGTCGACAGACTCTGTCATTAAAACAGAGCCGTAGAGAGGAGTCGACAGACTCTGTCATTAAAACAGAGCCATAGAGAGGAGTCGACGGACTCTGCCATTAAAACATAAAACATCTACAGCCGTAGAGAGGAGTCGACGGACTCTGTCATTAAAACAGAGCCGTAGAGAGGAGTCGACGGACTCTGCCATTAAAACAGAGCCGTAGAGAGGAGTCGACGGACTCTGCCATTAAAACAGAGCCGTAGAGAGGAGTCGACAGACTCTGTCATTAAAACAGAGCCGTAGAGAGGAGTCGACGGACTCTGTCATTAAAACATAAAACATCTACAGCCGTAGAGAGGAGTCGACGGACTCTGTCATTAAAACAGAGCCGTAGAGAGGAGTCGACGGACTCTGTCATTAAAACAGAGCCGTAGAGAGGAGTCGACGGACTCTGCCATTAAAACATAAAACATCTACAGCCGTAGAGAGGAGTCGACGGACTCTGTCATTAAAACAGAGCCGTAGAGAGGAGTCGACGGACTCTGCCATTAAAACATAAAACATCTACAGCCGTAGAGTCGACGGACTCTGGAGTCGACAGACTCTGTCATTAAAACAGAGCCGTAGAGAGGAGTCGACGGACTCTGCCATTAAAACAGAGCCGTAGAGAGCCGTAGAGAGGAGTCGACGGACTCTGTCATTAAAACAGAGCCGTAGAGAGGAGTCGACGGACTCTTTCATTAAAACATAAAACATCTACAGCCGTAGAGAGGAGTCGACGGACTCTGTCATTAAAACAGAAAACATCTACAGCCGTAGAGAGGAGTCGACGGACTCTGTCATTAAAACAGAGCCATAGAGAGGAGTCGACGGACTCTGCCATTAAAACATAAAACATCTACAGCCGTAGAGAGGAGTCGACGGACTCTGTCATTAAAACAGAAAACATCTACAGCCGTAGAGAGGAGTCGACGGACTCTGTCATTAAAACATAAGAACATCTACAGCCGTAGAGAGGAGTCGACGGACTCTGCCATTAAAACAGAGCCGTAGAGAGGAGTCGACGGACTCTGCCATTAAAACAGAGCCGTAGAGAGGAGTCGACGGACTCTGTCATTAAAACAGAGCCGTAGAGAGGAGTCGACAGACTCTGCCATTAAAACATAAAACATCTACAGCCGTAGAGAGGAGTCGACGGACTCTGTCATTAAAACAGAGCCGTAGAGAGGAGTCGACGGACTCTGTCATTAAAACATAAAACATCTACAGCCGTAGAGAGGAGTCGACAGACTCTGTCATTAAAACAGAAAACATCTACAGCTGTAGAGAGGAGTCGACAGACTCTGTCATTAAAACAGAGCCGTAGAGAGGAGTCGACGGACTCTGCCATTAAAACATAAAACATCTACAGCCGTAGAGAGGAGTCGACGGACTCTGTCATTAAAACAGAGCCGTAAACACAGACTCTGTCATTAAAACAGCCGTAGAGAGGAGTCGACGGACTCTGCCATTAAAACATAAAACATCTACAGAGCCGTAGAGCCGTAGAGAGGAGTCGACGGACTCTGTCATTAAAACATAAAACATCTAGAGCCGTAGAGAGGAGTCGACGCTCTGTCATCAGAGCCGTAGAGAGGAGTCGACGGACTCTGTCATTAAAACAGAAAACATCTAGAGCCGTAGCTCGACGGACTCTGTTAAAACATAAAACATCTACAGCCGTAGAGAGGAGTCGACGGACTCTGCCATTAAAACATAAAACATCTACAGCCGTAGAGAGGAGTCATTAAAACAGAGCCGTAGAGAGGAGTCGACGGACTCTGCCATTCTAAACAGAGCCAGTAGAGAGGAGTCGACATAAAACATCTACAGACTCTGTCATTAAAACAGAGCCGTAGAGAGGAGTCGACGGACTCTGCCATTTAAAACAGAGCCAGCCGTAGAGAGGAGTCGACAGACTCTGTCGACAGACTCTGCCATTAAAACATTAAAAAACAGAGCCGTAGAGAGGAGTCATTAAAACATAAATTAAAACAGAGCCATAAACAGAGCATAAAACATCTACAGCCGTAGAGAGGAGTCGACGGACTCTGTCATTAAAACAGAGCCGTAGAGAGGAGTCGACAGACTCTGTCATTAAAACAGCCGTAGAGAGGAGTCGACGGACTCTGTCATTAAAACAGAGCCGTAGAGAGGAGTCGACGGACTCTGCCATTAAAACATAAAACATCTACAGCCGTAGAGAGGAGTCGACGGACTCTGTCATTAAAACATAAAACATCTACTGCCGTAGAGAGGAGTCGACGGACTCTGCCATTAAAACAGAGCCGTAGAGAGGAGTCGACAGACTCTGTCATTAAAACAGAGCCGTAGAGAGGAGTCGACGGACTCTGCCATTTAAACAGAGCCATAGAGAGGAGTCGACGGACTCTGTCATTAAAACATAAAACATCTACAGCTGTAGAGAGGAGTCGACGGACTCTGTCATTAAAACAGAGCCGTAGAGAGGAGTCGACGGACTCTGTCATTAAAACAGAGCCGTAGAGAGGAGTCGACGGACTCTGTCATTAAAACAGAGCCATAGAGAGGAGTCGACGGACTCTGTCATTAAAACATAAAACATCTACAGCCGTAGAGAGGAGTCGACGGACTCTGCCATTAAAACAGAGCCATAGAGAGGAGTCGACGGACTCTGCCATTAAAACAGAGCCATAGAGAGGAGTCGACGGACTCTGTCATTAAAACATAAAACATCTAGAGCCGTAGAGAGGAGTCGACGGACTCTGTCATTAAAACAGAGCCGTAGAGAGGAGTCGACGGACTCTGTCATTAAAACAGAGCCGTAGAGAGGAGTCGACGGACTCTGCCATTAAAACAGAGCCGTAGAGAGGAGTCGACGGACTCTGCCATTAAAACATAAAACATCTACAGCCGTAGAGAGGAGTCGACGGACAAGGTTTCGGATGTTTTAGACTCTGTTAGTGAAACAGTCGTGGCCAAAAGTTTTGAGAATGACACAAAAATATTAATTTCCACAAAGTTTGCTGCTTCAGTGTCGTTAGATATTTTTTGTCAGATGTTACTATGGGATACTGAAGTATCATTACAATCATTTCCTAAGTGTCAAAGGCTTTTATTGACAATTACATGAAGTTGATGCAAAGAGTTGACCCTTCTTTTTCAAGACCTCTGCAATCCGCCCGGGCTTGCTGTCAATTAACTTCTGGGCCACATCCTGACTGATGGCAGCCCATTTGTCACGGGTTTCTTCTGTTGAAGGAGAGGCGGACCAAAACGCAGCGTGGTTATTGTGACACGTCTTTAATGAAGATGATAAATGAACAATATACAAAACAAGAAACGTAACGTGAAAACCTAAACAGTCCTATCTGGTGTAACAAACACAAAGACAGGAACAATCACCCACAAAACCCCAACACCAAACAGGCTACCTAAATATGGCTCCCAATCAGAGACAATGACTAACACCTGCCTCTGATTGAGAACCATATCAGGCCCAAACACAGAAACAGACAAACTAGACATCCAACATAGAATACCCAGTCAGATCACACCCTGACCAAACAAAACATAGAAACAGACAAACAAGACATCCAACATAGAATGCCCACTCAGATCACACCCTGACCAAACAAAACATAGAAACAGACAAACTAGACATCCAACATAGAATGCCCACTCAGATCACACCCTGACCAAACAAAACATAGAAACAGACAAACTAGACATCCAACATAGAATGCCCACTCAGATCACACCCTGACCAAACAAAACATAGAAACAGACAAACTAGACATCCAACATAGAATACCCAGTCAGATCACACCCTGACCAAACAAAACATAGAAACAGACAAACTAGACATCCAACATAGAATGCCCACTCAGATCACACCCTGACCAAACAAAACATAGAAACAGACAAACTAGACATCCAACATAGAATGCCCACTCAGATCACACCCTGACCAAACAAAACATAGAAACAGACAAACTAGACATCCAACACAGAATGCCCACTCAGATCACACCCTGACCAAACAAAACATAGAAACAGACAAACTAGACATCCAACATAGAATGCCCACTCAGATCACACCCTGACCAAACAAAACATAGAAACAGACAAACTAGACATCCAACA
>NW_027258109.1:35000-60000 GCF_045791955.1 Oncorhynchus clarkii lewisi | reverse complement strand
AGAGGGGGGGGGGAATATGCAACAGTCAAATCCCTACAAGCCCTGTTTGAAATCCCTTTGAAATTACATTCATACCTTATGCATTCCTTTGTATGCACAGCCATCCCACGTGGATTCCTTTGTATGCACAGACAGCCAGTGTCATAGCTCGGCTTGATATCTCCCAAGAGACAACAGAAGTAGAATTGGACAACCCCCAGAATCAGATTCACCAGCCAAACCAGCTTCTGTCTCTGCATTGAACATCAACCTCTAACGCCTCGTCAAATAGACCCTATTGGTGTACACTCATTTGTATTCAAACAACCACTCCCCCAATATCACTCCGCCCAGCCAATCCCCCCGTTGAATATAACTACTGCATTGTTCCGGCCCAGTGGGATTCAGTCAGCTTATCTCTAAGTGGTCGCAGAGCAACTGCAGCACAAGGTCGTGATAGGGCAACAAGTCTGCATGGTGTTTTAAAACAGAGAGATGAGGAAGAGGGGGCAACAAGTCTGCATGGTGTTTTAAAACAGAGAGATGAGGAAGAGGGGGCAACAAGTCTGCATGGTGTTTTAAAACAGAGAGATGAGGAAGAGGGGGCAACAAGTCTGCATGGTGTTTTAAAACAGAGAGATGAGGAAGAGGGTGAAACAAGTCTGCATGGTGTTTTAAAACAGAGAGATGAGGAAGAGGGGGCAACAAGTCTGCATGGTGTTTTAAAACAGAGAGATGAGGAAGAGGGGGCAACAAGTCTGTATGGTGTTCTAAAACAGAGAGGTGAGGAAGAGGGGGCAACAAGTCTGCATGGTGTTTTAAAACAGAGAGGTGAGGAAGAGGGTGAAACAAGTCTGCATGGTGTTTTAAAACAGAGAGATGAGGAAGAGGGGGCAACAAGTCTGCATGGTGTTTTAAAACAGAGAGATGAGGAAGAGGGGGCAACGGGTCTGCATGGTGTTCTAAAACAGAGAGATGAGGAAGAGGGGGCAACAAGTCTGCATGGTGTTTTAAAACAGAGAGATGAGGAAGAGGGTGAAACAAGTCTGCATGGTGTTTTAAAACAGAGAGATGAGGAAGAGGGGGCAACACGTCTGCATAGTGTTTTAAAACAGAGAGATGAGGAAGAGGGTGAAACAAGTGTATTTACCTCTACTGGCTGCTGCTGAGGGAACTTACAGTGGTGTTTACATCTACAGGCTGCTGCTGAGGGAACTTACAGTGGTGTTTACATCTACAGGCTGCTGCTGAGGGAACTTACAGTGGTGTTTACATCTACAGGCTGCTGCTGAGGGAACTTACAGTGGTGTTTACATCTACAGGCTGCTGCTGAGGGAACTTACAGTGGTGTTTACATCTACAGGCTGCTGCTGAGGGAACTTACAGTGGTGTTTACATCTACAGGCTGCTGCTGAGGGAACTTACAGTGGTGTTTACATCTACAGGCTGCTGCTGAGGGAACTTACAGTGGTGTTTACATCTACAGGCTGCTGCTGAGGGAACTTACAGCGGTGTTTACATCTCAATTACATGATATGCAGAGGAGGATAATGTTTCTATAGGAGCGAGGGAGAGGAGGAAAGGAGGAAAGGGGAGAGGAGATGGAGTGAGAGGAGGAAAGGAGGGAAGGGGAGAGGAGATGGAGGGAGAGGAGGAAAGGAGGGAAGGGGAGAGGAGATGGAGGGAGAGGAGGAAAGGAGGGAAGGGGAGAGGAGATGGAGGGAGAGGAGGAAAGGAGGGAAGGGGAGAGGAGATGGAGGGAGAGGAGGAAAGGAGGGAAGGGGAGAGGAGATGGAGGGAGAGGAGGAAAGGAGGGAAGGGGAGAGGAGATGGAGGGAGAGGAGGAAAGGAGGGAAGGGGAGAGGAGATGGAGGGAGAGGAGGAAAGGAGGGAAGGGGAGAGGAGATGGAGGGAGAGGAGGAAAGGAGGGAAGGGGAGAGGAGATGGAGGGAGAGGAGGAAAGGAGGGAAGGGGAGAGGAGATGGAGGGAGAGGAGGAAAGGAGGGAAAGGGGAGAGGAGATGGATTAAGAGGAAGGAAGGAAGGAAGGAAGGAAGGAAGGAAGGGGGAGAGGAGATGGAGGGAGAGAGGGACAGGAGGAAAGGAGGGAAGGGTGATCTATCTACTCTCTCTTACTTTCTCACTTATTTTCTTCCTCTCTTTCTCTCTCTCTCTCTCTCTCGCTCTCTCTCTCTGCCTCCCTCTCTCTCTCTCTCTCTCGCTCTCTCTCTCTGCCTCCCTCTCTCTCTCTCTCTCTCTCTCTCTCTCTCTCTCCCCAACCTCCCTATCTGCCCCTCTCTTTCTCTCTCTTTCTCTGCCACCCTCTCTCTCTCTCTCTCTCTCTCTCTCTCTCTCTCTCTCTCTCTCGCTCTCTCTCTCTGCCTCCCTCTCTCTCTCTCTCTCTCGCTCTCTCTCTCTGCCTCCCTCTCTCTCTCTCTCTCTCTCTCTCTCTCTCTCTCTCTCTCCCCAACCTCCCTATCTGCCCCTCTCTTTCTCTCTCTTTCTCTGCCACCCTCTCTCTCTCTCCTCCTCTCTCAATTTAATTTAATTCCAATTCCATGGCTTTATTGACATGGGAAACATATGTTAACATCGCCAAAGCAAGTAAAGTAGATAATATGCAACAGTGAAATAAACAATAAAAATGAACAGTAACATTACACATACAGAAGTTCCAAAAGAATAAAGACATTACAAATGCCATATTATATATATATACAGTGTTGTAACAATGTACAAATGGTTAAAGGACACAAGATAAAATAAATAAACATAAATATGGGTTGTATTTACAATGGTGTTTGTTCTTCACTGGTTGCCCTTTTCTTGTGGCAACGGGTCACAAATCTTGCTGCTGTGATGGTACACTGTGGTATTTCACCCAGTAGATATGGGAGTTTACCAAAATTGGGTTTGTTTTCGAATTCTCTGTGGATCTGTGTAATCTGAGGGAAATATGTATCTCTAATATGGTCATACATTGGGCAGGAGGTTAGGAAGTGCAGCTCGGTGTCCACATTTTGTGGGCATTGTGCACATAGCCTGTCTTCTCTTGAGAGCCATGTCTGCCTACGGCGGCCTTTCTCAATAGCAAGGCTATGCTCACTGAGTCTGTACATAGTCAAAGCTTTCCTTAATTTTGGGTCAGTCACAGTGGTCAGGTATTCTGCCGCTGTGTACTCTCTGTTTAGGGCCAAATAGCATTCTAGTTTGCTCTGTTTTTTTGTTAATTATTTTCAATGTGTCAAGTAATTATCATTTTGTTTTCTCATGATTTGGTTGGGTCTAATTGTGCTGCTGTCCTGGGGCTCTGTGGGGTGTGTTTGTGTTTGTGAACAGAGCCCCAAGTCCAGCTTGCTTAGGGGACTCTTCTCCAGGTTCATCTCTCTGTAGGTGATGGTTTTGTTATGGAAGGTTTGGGAATCGCTTCCTTTTAGGTGGTTGTAGAATTTAACGTCTCTTTTCTGGATTTTGATAATTAGTGGGTATCGGCCTAATTCTGCTCTGCATGCATTATTTGGTGTTCTACTCTCTCTATATATCCTCCCCCCCCTCTCTCTCTCTCCACTTCTCTCTATATATACCACCCTCCCTCCCTCCCTCTCCACTCCTCTTTCTCTCCCTCCCTCTCCACCCCTCTCTTTCTCCCTCTATCCCCCCTCTCCCTCCCTCTCCCTCTCTCTCTCTCTCCCCTTTCCCACCCTCTCTCCCTCTCTCTCTCTCCACCTTTCGCTCCCTCCCTCTCTCCACCTTTCCCTCCCTCCCTCTCTCCCTCTCCCTCTCTCTCTCTCTCTCTCTCTCTCCCCTTTCCCTCCCTCTCTCTCTCTCTCTCTCTCTCTCTCTCTCTCTCTCCCCCTCTCCCTCTCTCTCTCCCTCTCTCTGCTCATCTTCTCTCCCCTGCATATTACAGTGAAATACAGTTGAGTTATATAAAATATGAAGATGAGGTTAAACTCCTCTAAAGGTTATCAGACCTGTACCCTGTTTTTAAATCCCCTAAACCCTGGCCGTTGGATGGGCTTACGGAGGAATAGAAGATACAGTACTTAACCAGGGTCAAAGGTGAGCACAGTATTGTATGAGGTGTTTTACACACACTCCCAGTAGAAGGATTTTAGGACACCTTCTCATTCAAGTGGTTTTCTTCATTTTTACTATGTGTTTTTTTTTTTGTCCAACCGCTGTCATCAGGGCAAAAGGGTGGCTGTTTTAAAGAATCTCAAATATAAAATATATTTTGATTGGTTTATAAGACTTTTTGTTTTGGTTACTACATGATTCCATGTGTTTTTTTTCTTCTTCACAGTGTTGATGTCTTCACTGTTATTATACAATGTAGAAAATAGTGAAAAATAAATGAAAAACCTTTGAATGATGTAGTTGTCCTTAAACTATTGACCGGTAGTGTGCATTACTCAGCCTTTCTGGTGAAGCTCAGAGATTGATAAAGCTAGTCTAACCAGGATTTTTTATTTGATGAAAATCATAGTTGTTTTTTTTGTTGAAACATCACAAACCTTCCCTCTACTGTATATAGACCACCCACACACTGGGGAAATGGAGTCTCCCTGAGGTTTAATAGACCACCCACACACTGGGGAAATGGAGTCTCCCTGAGGTTTAATAGACCACCCACACACTGGGGAAATGGAGTCTCCCTGAGGTTTAATAGACCACCCACACACTGGGGAAATGGAGTCTCCCTGAGGTTTAATAGACCACCCACACACTGGGGAAATGGAGTCTCCCTGAGGTTTAATAGACCACCCACACACTGGGGAAATGGAGTCTCCCTGAGGTTTAATAGACCACCCACACACTGGGGAAATGGAGTCTCCCTGAGGTTTAATAGACCACCCACACACTGGGGAAATGGAGTCTCCCTGAGGTTTAATAGACCACCCACACACTGGGGAAATGGAGTCTCCCTGAGGTTTAATAGACCACCCACACACTGGGGAAATGGAGTCTCCCTGAGGTTTAATAGACCACCCACACACTGGGGAAATGGAGTCTCCCTGAGGTTTAATAGACCACCCACACACTGGGGAAATGGAGTCTCCCTGAGGTTTAATAGACCACCCACACACTGGGGAAATGGAGTCTCCCTGAGGTTTAATAGACCACCCACACACTGGGGAAATGGAGTCTCCCTGAGGTTTAATAGACCACCCACACACTGGGGAAATGGAGTCTCCCTGAGGTTTAATAGACCACCCACACACTGGGGAAATGGAGTCTCCCTGAGGTTTAATAGACCACCCACACACTGGGGAAATGGAGTCTCCCTGAGGTTTAATAGACCACCCACACACTGGGGAAATGGAGTCTCCCTGAGGTTTAATAGACCACCCACACACTGGGGAAATGGAGTCTCCCTGAGGTTTAATAGACCACCCACACACTGGGGAAATGGAGTCTCCCTGAGGTTTCACCTGCTGGGGAAATGGAGTCTCCCTGAGGTTTCACCTGCTGGGGAAATGGAGTCTCCCTGAGGTTTCATCTTTTTTATTTATTTATTTTATTTTACCAGGCAAGTCAGTTAAGAACAAATTCTTATTTTCAATGACGGCCTGGGAACAGTGGGTTAACTGCCTGTTCAGGGGCAGAACGACAGATTTGTACCTTGTCAGCTCGGGGGTTTGAACTCGCAACCTTCCGGTTACTAGTCCAACGCTCTAACCACTAGGCTACCCCCTGCTGGGAAAATGGAGTCTCCCTGAGGTTTCACCTGCTGGGGAAATGGAGTCTCCCTGAGGTTTCACCTGCTGGGGAAATGGAGTCTCCCCGAGGTTTCACCTGCTGGGGAAATGGAGTCTCCCTGGGGTTTCACCTGCTGGGGAAATGGAGTCTCCCTGAGGTTTCACCTGCTGGGGAAATGGAGTCTCCCGGGGGTTTCACCTGCTGGGGAAATGGAGTCTCCCTGGGGTTTCATCTGCTGGGGAAATGGAGTCTCCCTGGGGTTTCATCTGCTGGGGAAATGGAGTCTCCCTGAGGTTTCATCTGCTGGGGAAATGGAGTCTCCCTGAGGTTTCATATGCTGGGGAAATGGAGTCTCCCTGAGGTTTCACCTGCTGGGGAAATGGAGTCTCCCTGAGGTTTCACCTGCTGGGGAAATGGAGTCTCCCTGGTGTTTCATCTGCTGGGGAAATGGAGTCTCCCTGAGGTTTCATCTGCTGGGGAAATGGAGTCTCCCTGAGGTTTCACCTGCTGGGGAAATGGAGTCTCCCTGGGGTTTCATCTGCTGGGAAATGGAGTCTCCCTGGGGTTTCATCTGCTGGGGAAATGGAGTCTCCCTGAGGTTTCATATGCTGGGGAAATGGAGTCTCCCTGAGGTTTCACCTGCTGGGGAAATGGAGTCTCCCTGGGGTTTCACCTGCTGGGGAAATGGAGTCTCCCTGAGGTTTCATCTGCTGGGGAAATGGAGTCTCCCTGAGGTTTCATCTGCTGGGGAAATGGAGTCTCCCTGGGGTTTCACCTGCTGGGGAAATGGGGTCTCCCTAAGGTTTTAAAGACCACCCATGCCCTTGGGAAATGGAGTCTCCCTGGGGTTTCACCTGCTGGGGAAATGGGGTCTCCCTAAGGTTTTAAAGACCACCCATGCCCTTGGGAAATGGAGTCTCCCTGGGGTTTCACCTGCTGGGGAAATGGAGTCTCCCTAAGGTTTTAAAGACCACCCATGCCCTTGGGAAATGGAGTCTCCCTGAGGTTTCATCTGGTAACTGGGATGACTTCTTTATCTTATCCGTGCAGAACCCTTTGTGTGTTTTCAGAAGACTAGGAAAATAAAATAACGAGTTGTTGCTATTCTCCTCCCGGCAACTAATAGTCAATGTACCATATTTATGGAGATGCTTGATGTCTTCCTTCAGAGAGAAATAGAGAAACGTGGAGGATGACGAGCTCAATCACACACACCTGTTTCCTGTCTGTCTGTCTGCCTGCCTGTCTGTCTTGTCTGTCTTGTCTGTCTGCCTGCCTGTCTGTCTGTCTGTCTGTCTGTCTGTCTGTCTGTCTGTCTGTCTGTCTGCCTGTCTGTCTTGTCTTGTCTTGTCTTGTCTTGTCTTGTCTGTCTGTCTGTCTGTCTGTCTGTCTGTCTGTCTGTCTGTCTGTCTGCCTGCCTGCCTGCCTGCCTGCCTGCCTGTCTGTCTGTCTGTCTGTCTGTCTGTCTGTCTGTCTGTCTGTCTGTCTGCTGTCTGCCTGCCTGTGCTTGTCTTGTCTTGTCTTGTCTTGTCTTGTCTTGTCTTGTCTGTCTTGTCTGTCTTGTCTGTCTTGTCTGTCTGTCTGTCTGTTCCCTACCTAACTAAAAAAAAATAGTATTTGTTTTCTTTCAAATATTTTGCTTGTGATTGATTGAGCCTGATGCAATGGAACCAATTAGATCATCTCAAATGTGTAAACCCCCCTCATCTGGCACTCCAGGCTCTATTTGAAGCCATGTCTGTTCTCAATGGGCCTTTAGTAGTGAAATCTCTCCATCTCTGTGTGTCTGTCTGGATACCTTTAGTAGTGAAAGCCTCCGTTTCTCCATCTCTGTGTGTCTGTGTCTCTGATCTGTTGCCATAACGACCAGGAGCAGAAAGCGTGTCAAGTGTGGTGGACTGTGTTGTGGTGTACTGTGTTGTGGTGTACTGTGGTGTGGTGTTCTGTGGTGTGGTGTACTATGGTGTGGTGGACTGTGATGTGGTGCACTGTGGTGTGGTGTACTGTGGGGTACTGTGGTGTTCTGTGGTGTACTGTGGTGTGGTGTACTGTGGTGTGGTGTACTGTGGTGTACTGTGGTGTGGTGTACCGTACTGTGGTCTACTGTGGTGTACTGTGGTCTACTGTGGTGTGGTGTACTGTGGTGTACTATGGTGTGGTGTACTGTGGTGTGGTGTACTGTGGTGTACTGTGGTGTGGTGTACTGTGGTGTACTGTGGTGTAATGTGGTGTACTGTGGTGTGGTGTACTGTACTGTGGTGTACTGTGGTGTGTTGTACTGTGGTGTACTGCACTGTATTGTGGTGTACTGTGGTGTACTAGTGGTGTAGTGTACTGTGGTGTAATGTGGTGTACTGTGGTGTGGTATGGTGTGGTGGCCTGTGGTGTTGTGTACTGTGGTGTACTATGGTGTGGTGGACTGTGATGTGGTGGACTGTGGTGTGGTGTACTGTGGTGGGCTGTGGTGTGGTGTACTGTGGTGTGGTGTTCTGTGGTGTGGTGTACTGTGGTGTGGTGCACTGTGGTGTGGTGTACTGTGGTGTACTGTGGTGTGGTGTACTGTGGTGTTCTGTGGTGTGGTGTACTGTGGTGTTCTGTGGTGTGGTGTACTGTACTGTGGTGTACTGTGGGGTACTGTGGTGTTATGTGGTGTGGTGTGGGGTACTGTGGTGTTCTGTGGTGTACTGTGGTGGTCTGTACTGTGGTGTACTGTGGGGTACTGTGGTGCTCTGTGGTGTACTGTGGTGTGGTGTACTGTGGTGTTCTGTGGTGTACTGTGGTGTGGTGTACTGTGGTGTTCTGTGGTGGACTGTGGTGTGGTGTACTGTGGTGTTTTGTGGTATGGTGTACTGTGGTGTAGTTTGGTGTGGTGTACTGTGGTGTGGTGTACTGTGGTGTTCTGTGGTGTGGTGTACTGTGGTGTAGTTTGGTGTGGTGTACTGTGGTGTGGTGTACCTGGGTCTACTGTTCTCTACATACAGAATAGGATGGTGTCAGATTTCTACCTGGTCAGTCATTATCACAGCGGTGCTGTGGTGTGGAGGATTGTGGTGTACTGTGGTGTACTGTGGTGTACTGTGGTGTGGTGATTTCTACCTGGTCAGTCATTATCACAGCGGTGCTGCGGTGTGTGCTGTGGTGATGAGTGTGTTTTCCGGCACATGGCATGTCTCACAGTGGATTGATTGTCCACAGATAGAAACAACTCTGATACATCAGGGACAGCAGAGGGAGATGGTGGGAGATGGAGGGAGAGGGAGAGGGAGGGAGGGAGGGAGATGGAGGGAGGGGGGGGGGGGGAGTAGGAGGGAGGGAGGGGGGGAGAGGGTGGGAGATTGAGGGAGAGGGAGGGAGATGGAGGTGAGGGAGGGGAGGGAGTGGGAGTAGGAGGGAGATGAGGGAGTGGGAGGGAGATGGGGGAGAGGGAGAGGGAGGGAGATGGAGGGAGAGTGAGAGGGTGTGAGATGGAGGGAGAGGGAGTGGGAGGGAGATGGGGGAGAGTGAGATGGAGGCAGATGGAGGGAGAATTAGGAAGATGGAGGGAGAGGGTAGGAGATGGAGGGAGAGGCAGGGAGATGGAAGGAGAGTGATGAAGGGATCTAGATAGGGGAAGCAGAGGGAGGGAGATGGAGAGAGAGGGGGGGAGAGAGGGGATAGATGGAGGGAGAGAGAGGAGATAGATGGAGGGAGAGAGGGGATAGATGGAGGGAGAGAGGGACAGAAAAGGGAGAGAGATGGAGGGAGAGAGATGGACAGAAAAGGGAGAGAGATGGAGGGAGAGAGAGGGGATAGATGGAGGGAGAGAGAGGGGATAGATGGAGGGAGAGAGGGACAGAAAAGGGAGAGAGATGGAGGGAGAGAGTGGGGATAGATGGAGGGAGAGAGAGGAGATAGATGGAGGGAGAGAGAGGGGATAGATGGAGGGAGAGAGGGACAGAAACGGGAGAGAGATGGAGGGAGAGAGAGAGATGGAGGGAGAGAGAGGGTCACACTCTATTTTAGGTGCGTTATCAGTGGCTATCAGTATTCTGTAGTTGAATACATTACCTATTTCTCCATGGCTTGGCTTTGTAGTGCTGCAATAGAGGATGAAATGGGTTCAAACTGTGAGGAGTGTAGCTGTATCCTAACAGATACTGGGCCAAGCCAGAGGGGCTTTGTTGATGGGGGTTTATTACAATATTTTACATGTAGTTTAAAGCTTGCAATTTTGTAAAGGAGGCTGTTTCCCACTCAAGCTAGTCATAGAACCAAACTGGCAGACGGATGTGAAAGCACACACACACGCACGCACGCACACACGCACACACGCACGCACGCACACACACACACACACACACACACACACACGCACGCACGCACGCACGCACGCACGCACGCACGCACGCACGCACGCACACACACACACACACACACACACACACACACACAGGCGCTTACACTGATAAACAAACAAACATTTGAGTTAAAATTGCAGGAAAACATTACTAGAGGGATTAAAATAAGATTTATGTGAGAATTTGACAGTCAATTCAGATCAGTCACTCTCAGGAGGAAGAAGACAGTTTAGTTTAGTCACTCAGGAGGAAGAAAACAGTTCAGATCAGTCACTCTCAGGAGGAATGGAGACAGTTCAGATCAGTCACTCTCAGGAGGAAGAAGACCGTTCAGATCAGTCACTCTCAGGAGGAATGGAGACAGTTCAGATCAGTCACTCTCAGGAGGAAGAAGACCGTTCAGATCAGTCACTCTCGTGAGGAAGAAGAGAGTTCAGATCAGTCACTCTCGGCAGGAAGAAGACAGTTCAGATCAGTCACTCTCGTGAGGAAGAAGAGAGTTCAGATCAGTCACTCTCGGCAGGAAGAAGACAGTTCAGATCAGTCACTCTCAGGAGGAATATGACTAGAGGACAATAGGAAGAGGGGAATGCTGTTGTGTGTAACTCAGTTGGTAGAGCGTGGCCCTTGAAGAAGACAGTTCAGATCAGTCACTCTCAGGAGGAATAAGACTAGAGGACAATAGGAAGAGGGGGATGCTGTTGTGTGTAACTCAGTTGGTAGAGCATGGCTCTTGAAGAAGACAGTTCAGATCAGTCACTCTCAGGAGGAATAAGACTAGAGGACAATAGGAAGAGGGGGATGCTGTTGTGTGTAACTCAGTTGGTAGAGCGTGGCCCTTGCAGTGACAGAGTTTCCCTCTAGGTTTCTTCCTAGGCAGTGGTGTAAAGTACTTACGTAAAAATACTTGAAAGTACTACTTCAGTCATTTTGGGGAAATCTGTACTTTACTATTTGTGTTTTGGACAACTTTTACTTCTACTTCAATTCATTCCTAAAGAAAATGGTGTACTTTTTACACCTTGTGAATGGTTAGCAAGATAGGAAAATTGTCTAATTCACACACTTATCAAGAGAACATCCTTGGTCATCCCTACTGTCTCTGATCTGGCGGACTCACTAAACACACATGCTGCATTTGTAAATTATGTCTGAGTGTTGGAGTGCGTCAGGGCTGGGCTAGATGGCCAAAATATATCTCAATATTTTTGACATTAATGACCGTATTTGATGTTTTTGAACAATACAAATTCAACATTTGCTTTATGAGTAGTGCCTGACCCTAGGTTGGCATACATTCTAGGTGTATCTAATGGGGCTTTCTCCATTCTGGTTGTTCTATACTGTTCATTTCAACTTGAAGTTGGAATATAGTGGGCACTTTGAATACAGTGTTGTTTGACATGACAACAAATCAAAAAGCCAGGGAGGGATTATTGTGACAGGGTAGGAACCAAAGTGTTGGTCAATCTTTGGTTTCCCAGAAGACTGTAATAAATGTTACATTAAGTGCTTTCTCTTACAGGAAATATCTAAATCTGTGTGTGTGCGTGTGCGTGTGCGTGTGCGTGTGATATAGTTGTGAATTGAAACTGATTAGACCATCATCAAGGCTATCTGTTTCTCTAAAAGGCAGCAGCACTTTAGTAGCGCTATCTGATTCCCTAAGAGACAGCAGCACCTTCACAGAGATATCTGATTCCCTAAGAGACAGCATCACCTTCACAGAGATATCTGATTCCCTAAGAGGCAGCAGCACCTTCACAGAGCTATCTGATTCCCTAAGAGGCAGCAGAACCTTAACAGAGCTATCTGATTCCCTAAGAGGCAGCAGAACCATCTGATTCCCTAAGAGACAGCAGTTGAAAGGAAGAGACTATCTGTTAGGATCAACATCCAGACTTGTTCACTGTTTGCCACTCCAGGTTTGCGTCCCAAATGTCACCTCATAGGGCTCTGGTCAAAAATAGTGCACTACATAGGGAATAGGGTGTCGTTTGGGATGCCCACTAAGGTAGATCAACTAATGATAATGTGGAGAAAGCAGAGCTTCCACTCAGACAGACAGATATAAGGGATGAAATGTCAATACAGCCACATAACACATCACTCTGACCCTGCTGCCTTTAGATGGCTGTCCTGCCTCCCAAATGGCATCCTATTCCCTATGTACTGCCCATACTGCCCATACTCATACTGCCCATACTGCCCATACTGCTCATACTGCCCATACTCATACTGCCCATACTGCCCATACTCATACTGCCCATACTGCCCATACTCATACTGCCCATACTCATACTGCCCATACTCATACTGCCCATACTCATACTGCCCATACTCATACTGCCCATACTGCCCATACTCATACTGACCATACTCATACTGCCCATACTCATACAGCCCATACTGCTCATACTGACCATACTCATACTGCCCATACTCATACTGCCCATACTGCCCATACTCATACTGCCCATACTCATACTGCCCATACTGCCCATACTCATACTGCCCATACTGCCCATACTCATACTGCCCATACTCATACTGCCCATACTCATACTGCCCATACTCATACTGCCCATACTCATACTGCCCATACTGCCCATACTCATACTGACCATACTGCTCATACTGACCATACTCATACTGCCCATACTCATACTGCCCATACTGCCCATACTCATACTGCCCATACTCATACTGCCCATACTGCCCATACTCATACTGCCCATACTCATACTGCCCATACTCATACTGCCCATACTGCCCATACTCATACTGCCCATACTCATACTGCCCATACTCATACTGCACATACTGCCCATACTGCCCATAAGGCGCAGGTCAAAATAAGTGTACTACAGTGCATTCGGAAACAGCTCCAGAGTTCCTCTGTGGAGATAGGAGAACCTTCCAGAAGGATAACCATCTCTGCAGAACTCCACCAATCCGGCCTTTATGGTGGACGGAAGCCACTCCTCAGTAAAAGGCACATGACAAAACGCTTGGAGTTTGCTAAAAGGCACCTAAAGGAATATCAGACCATTAGAAACAAGATTATCTGGTCTGATTGAACTCTTTTGCCTGAATGCCAAGAGTCACCTCTTGAGGAAACCTGGCACCATCCCTACGGTGAAGCATGGTGGTGGTAGCATCATGTCTTGAGGAAACCTGGCTACATTCCCTATGGTGAAGCATGGTGGTGGTGGCATCATGTCTGGAGGAAACCTGGCACCATCCCTACGGTAAAGCATGGTGATGGTAGCATCATGTCTGGAGGAAACCTGGCACCATCCCTACGGTGAAGCATAGTGGTGGTGGCATCATGTCTGGAGGAAACCTGGCACCATCCCTACGGTGAAGCATGGTGATGGCAGCATCATGTCTGGAGGAAACCTGGCACCATCCCTACGGTGAAGCATAGTGGTGGTGGCATCATGTCTGGAGGAAACCTGGCACCATCCCTACGGTGAAGCATGGTGATGGTGGCATCATGTCTGGAGGAAACCTGGCACCATCCCTACGGTAAAGCATGGTGATGGCGGTGTCATGCTGTGGGATGTTTTTCAGCCGCAGGGACTGCGAGACCAGTCTTGATCGAGGGAAAGATGAATGGAGCAAAGTACAGAGAGATCCTTGATGAAAACCTGCTCCAGAGCACTCAGGACCTCAGACTGGGGCGGTTCAGGACAACGACCCTAAGCACACAGCCAAGCCAACGCAGGAGTGGCTTTGGGACAAGTCTCTGAATGTCCTTGAGTGGCCCAGTCAGAGCCCGTACTTGAACGCGATTGAACATCTCTGGAGAGACCTGAAAATAGCAGCACTTCCCATCCAACCTGACAGAGCTTTAGAGGCAGAGAAGAATGGGAGAAATTCCCCAAACACAGGTCTGCCAAGCTTGTAGCTTCATACCCAAGAAGACTGGAGGCTGTAATCGCTGCCAATGGTTTGTCGTGGAAATTGTACACATGGGGCAAAGTCTTAAATTAATCATTGTTTATTAACAGTAAACTGGCGAGATCACAGTCAAACTTAGATGTACTGGTCTGACGTGAACTCCCCCGGGACAGTTGCTGTTAGTTCTCTTATATACTGATTACACAGACAAATTATATTTGCATGATTTACATGATTCATTATTCATATTTAATTCATCATTAACATTTGGTTCCTGCATGTGAACGACCAATACCTCACGAGGCTTCTTCATCTCCAAGCTGAGGCCTTGACACTGAGATATCCCTGTTTCCGTTCTCAAAACAAGGTTCTGGGCCTACTGCCAAATTGTAGATACTGAGCGTGAGGATTCCTCCCAGGCACATTCAATCAGTCACTTGCATGAACACAGAAATGGCTTATTAGAAAAGAACAAACAGAACATTTTCCTACACAGGTGCTTCAACAAAATACTGAGTAAAGAGTCTGAATACTTATGTAAATGTCATATTTCATTTTTATTTTTTTTTACATATTTGCAAAATAAAATATAAAAAACAGTTATGGGGTATTGTGTGTAGATTGTTGATGGGGGGGGGGGGGTGGACAATTGAATCCATTTTATAATAAGGCTGCAACGTAACAAAATGTGGACAAAGTCAAGGGGTTTGAATACTTTCTGAATGCACTGTACAGTATATAGGGAAAAGGGTGCCTGTTGGGAGTCAGCCTGTCTCTCCGAGCTAAACAGCCCTGTGCTGTTTCTGTATGTACTGCAATGGATTGAAGGATTTCTGTTGTTTTGTCAGGACACATTAGCTCTCTGTCTGTCGAGACTCTCTGTCTGTAAAAACTCTCTGTCTGTAGAGACTCTCTGTCTGTAGAAACTCTCTGTCTGTAGAGACTCTCTGTCTGTAAAAACTCTCTGCCTGTAGAGACTCTCTGTCTGTCGAGACTCTCTGTCTGTAGAGACTCTGTCTGTATGGTCCCTCACTAGCTTTAAGCACCAGCTTTCAGGGGAGCTCACAGATTACTGCACCTGTACATAGCCCACCTATAATTTAGCCCAAACAACTACCTCTTTCCCTACTGTATTTTATTTATTTATTTATTTTGCTCCTTTGCACCCCATTATTTTTATTTCTACTTTGCACATTCTTCCATTGCAAATCTACCATTCCAGTGTTTTACTTGCTATATTGTATTTACTTCGCCACCATGGCCTTTTTTTTGCCTTTACCGCCCTTATCTCACCTCATGGCCTCACATTGTATATAGACTTATTTTTCTACTGTGTTATTGGCTGTATGTTTGTTTTTACTCCATGTGTAACTCTGTGTTGTTGTATGTGTCGAACTGCTTTGCTTTATCTCGGCCAGGTCGCAATTGTAAATGAGAACTTGTTCTCAACTTGCCTACCTGGTTAAATAAAGGTGAAATAAATAAATAAAATAAAATGGTTCTCTCCTCAGGAGAGATTATCTGTCTGTATGGTTCTCTCCTCAGGAGAGATTATCTGTCTGTATGGTTCTCTCCTCAGGAGAGATTATCTGTCTGTATGGTTCTCTCCTCAGGAGAGATTCTCTGTCTGTTTGGTTCTGTCCTCAGGAGAGATTCTCTGTCTGTATGGTTCTGTCCTCAGTAGAGACTGTCTCTATGGTTCTGTCCTCAGTAGAGACTGTCTGTATGGTTCTCTCCTCAATAGAGAATCTCTGTCTGTATGGTTCTCTCCTCAATAGAGATTCTCTGTCTGTATGGCTCTCTCCTCAATAGAGATTATCTGTCTGTATGGTTCTGTCCTCAGTAGAGATTATCTGTGTGTATGGTTCTGTTCTCAATAGAGATTATCTGTCTGTATGGTTCTCTCCTCAATAGAGAATCTCTGTCTGTATGGTTCTCTCCTCAATAGAGATTCTCTGTCTGTATGGCTCTCTCCTCAATAGAGATTATCTGTCTGTATGGTTCTGTCCTCAGTAGAGATTATCTGTGTGTATGGTTCTGTCCTCAATAGAGATTATCTGTCTGTAGGTTTCTCTCCTCAATAGAGATTCTCTGTCTGTATGGCTCTCTCCTCAATAGAGATTATCTGTCTGTATGGTTCTGTCCTCAATAGAGATTATCTGTCTGTAGGTTTCTCTCCTCAGTACAGACTCTCTGTCTGTATGTTTCTCTCCTCAGTAGAGATTATCTCAGCCTCACTGCAAAGAAAAGGGTTCTTCACTTGAAGAAGGGTATCTAGCACTGTGAAGTGTGTGTATGTGTGCCTGTGCGTGTGTGTGTGTGTGTGTGTGTGTGCGTGCGTGTGTACGTGCGTGCGTGCGTGTGTGTGTGTGTGTGTGCGTGCGTGTGTGTGCGTGCATGTGTGTGTGTGTGTGTGTGTGTGTGTGAAATATATCACTTCTAACATCTCAGTTCTCACCCTGGCAGCCACGTCCAGGGTTCTTCACTTGATTGGTACACATTCCCCATGCAGTGAATCATTGAAACTGAAGCACCCACTTCAAGAGGCTATTGACTGGTGAGCAGCCTATACATCTCTTCTCCGGCTCTCAGCGCTTCGTACAAGTTTACAGGCATTTACAACCATTGTTCCCGAGCATCTCTTCTGAAGACTCTATTGTTGTGCAGCTTGAGTTTGTTGTTGTCAGGTTAGGAAAGTCAAAGAGGTTCATCCATCCAGCAGGAACCTAAGGCAGGAGGTGTTTGACAGACCTATGATTATCATGGCAGCTCAGTGCTCCCTTGAGGTAAAGTACTCTACTCAGAGAGAGAAGCGGGGAGAGGGAGAGAGAAATGGGCTATTTGGCCCTAAACAGGGAGTGTACACAGTGGCAGAATACCTGACCACTGTGACTGACTCAAACTTAAGGAAAGCTTTGTATGACCATATGAGAGGCACATATTTCCCTCAGATTACACAGATCCACAAAGAATTTGAAAACAAACCCGATTTTGATAAACACCCATATCTACAGGGTGAAATACCACAGTGTGACATCACAGCAGCAAGATTTGTGACCTGTTGCCACAAGAAAAGGTCAACCAGTGAAGAACAAACACCATTGTAAATACAACCCATATTTATGTTTATTTATTTTCCCTTTTGTACTTCAACCATTTGTACATCGTTACAACACTGTATATATATATAATATGACATTTCTAATGTCTTTATTATTTTGGAACTTCTGTATGTGTAATGTTTACTGTTAATTGTTATTGTTTATTTCACTTTTGTTTATTATCTTCTTCACTTGCTTTGGCAATGTAAACATGTTTCCCATAGCAATAAAGCCCTTAAATTGAATTGAATTAAAATAAAGTTATAGAGGGAGAGAAAGAGAGGGAAAGAGAGAAATAGGTGAGAGAGAGACGAAGAGAGAGAGAAAGAAAGATGGAGAGAGAGAGTCACAGAGAGGGAGAGAGAGAGAGACAGAGAAAGAGAGAGAGAGAGAGAGAGAGAGCGGGGATGACAGATTGAAATAGAAGTTGAATTGAGAGAGAACGAGTCTCACTGTTCACACCTCTTTCACAGTGAGGCTCGGCAGCTGCAGTTGACTGTCCTCAAAGCCAGATGTGACGTACCAGTGAATAACTATTTAACCAGGCTGATGTATTTATGTCTGGGGAAGTGGACCAGGTTTAAGGGGACAGAGTTCACTACACCTCACAAGATCACAGTCAGTGGTCGTCTCCACAAATGCAGTGAATATAAATCAGATCAAATCAAATGTTATTGGTCACATACACATGGTTAGCAGATGTTATTGGTCACATGGTTAGCAGATGTTATTGGTCACATACACATGGTTAGCAGATGTTATTAATTACATACACATGGTTAGCAGAGGTTGTTGGTCACATACACATGGTTAGCAGAGGTTGTTGGTCACATACACATGGTTAGCAGAGGTTGTTGGTCACATACACATGGTTAGCAGATGTTACTGTGAGTGTTGTGAAATGCTTGTGCTCCTAGTTCTGACAGTGCAGTAATATCTAACAAGTAATCTAACAATCCCCCACCAACTACCTAATACACACAAATCTAAAGGGATGGAATGAGAATATGTATATATAAATATATAGATGAGTGATGGTCGAGCGGCATCGGCAAGGTGCAGTAGATGGTATAAAATACAGTATATACATATGAGATGAATAATGTGAGATATGTAAACATTATTAAAGTGCCATTATTTAGAGTGGCTAGTGATCCATTTATTAAAGTGGCCAGAGATTTGAGTCTGTATGTTGGCAGCAGCCTCTCTGTGTTAGTGATGGCTTTTCAGCAGTCTGATGGCCTTGAGATAGAAGCTGTTTTTCAGTCTCTCGGTCTCAGCTTTGATGCACCTGTACTGACCTCGCCTTCTGGATGACAGCGGGGTGAACAGGCAGTGGCTCAGGTGGTTGTTGTCCTTGATTATCTTTTTGGCCTTCCTGTGACATCGGGTGGTGTAGGTGTCATGGAGGGCAGGTAGTTTGCCCACGGTGATGTGTTGTGCAGACCGCACCACCCTCTGGAGAGCCTTGCGGTTGTGGGCGGAGCAGCTGCCGTACCAGGCTGTGATACAGCCCGACAGGATGCTCTCGATTGTGCATCATGTAAAAGTTTGTCAGGGTTTTGGGTGACAAGCCAAATTTATTCAGCCTGATGAGGTTGAAGAGGCGCTGTTGTGCCTTCTTCACCACGCTGTCTGTCTGTGTGTTGGACCATTTCATTTTGTCTGTGATGTGTACGCCGAGGAACTTAAAACTTTCCACCTTCTCCACTACTGCCCCGTCGATGTGGACAGGGGAGTGCTCCCTCTGCTGTTTCCTGAAGTCCACGATCATCTCCTTTGTTTTGTTGAAGTTGAGTGAGAGGTTGTTTTCTTGACACCAGACTCCCAGAGCCCTCACCTTCTCCCTGTAGGCCGTCTCATCGTTGTTGGCGAGCCTACTACTGTTGTATCGTCTGCAAATTTGATGATTGAGTTGGAGGCGTGAATGGCCACACAGTCGTGGGTGAACAGGGAGTACGGGGGGGGGGGGGGGCAAGCACACACCCTTGTGGGGCCCCAGTGTTGAGGGTCAGCGAAGTGGAGATGTTGTTTCCTACCTTCACCACCTGGGGTGTGGCCCGTCAGAAAGTCCAGGACCCAATTACACAGGGAAGGGGTTGAGACCCAGGGCCTCCAGCTTGATCACGAGCTTGGAGGGAACTATGGTGTTGAATGCTGAGCTGTAGTCGACGAACAGCATTCTCACGAAGGTATTCCTCTTGTCCAGATGGGATAGGGCAGTGTGCAGTGTGATGGCGATCGTGTCATCTGTGGACGCCATCGCAGACAGAGTCAGTAGACAGGGAAAGACTGACTGTTTTTACGCGTCTCTATTCTGACATTAACTGATAGCAGTGGGAGCTGACATTTAGCTCAGAGTAGGTGTCAGGCGGGTGGCAGAGGCGTCTGTATGTATCACGTTTCACACAGAGTGCTAATGGATTATGTGTAGGCCAACCAGAGGAGCTTGAACGTGTGTGCAGAGTGAAACAGTTCACACTTGTCTTTTTACAGTATATCTGGAAAGGGGGGTGAGGGGGGGGATTTGAGCCTGGTTTTACAGCTTGTTGCTATGGTGAACATAGCAACAAGCTAAATGCTACTCATTCCTTAACAAAGAACAGAGAATATCAGGATCTTAACAGCATCCTTCCACAGTAGCATGTACAGGTGCAGGATCTTCATTTGATCAAACTTTTTTTTTTGTGCTGAGAATTTTCCACAGCAAACTTGTAGTGTATCAACCACGTCCACAACCTTTTTCTTTAATAATAGTCCACATGATAATTCACATTTCCTGTCGCTGCACGATTATTTTTCCTGCTTTAGCAAAATGGCTCAAATTAAGATCCTACATCTGTAGCTTTGGGCTGATATCCCCAACATCAGAATCACATAAATACAAGTGGGAACACATCCTGTTGTACTCAGAAAAAGCAGCTCAGACCGTCTATTTCAGATGCTGTCAGTCTAATATGAAGCAAAACAGAAATTGTATTTTGTGATCCATAATTTTGAATTTGTATTAGGATATTGAAACTGAATTTAATTAATGTCGCATTCAGTTTTAAAATCCTATTTAATTTGAATTGAATATTCAAATGCAATATTAGTTTCGATATAGTAGATATTTTATTAATTGTCTCTGTATCAAGGATAGAAACTTTCACTTCCAGTTGATCGAAGTTTCATATATTGTAATTCTCAGATGCATTCAGATCCAGTTTTCAAATTCAGTTCTCTAAATTCAGATCCAGTTTTCAAATTCAGTTCTCTAAATTCAGATCCAGTTTTCAAATTCAGTTCTCTAAATTCAGATCCAGTTTTCAAATTCCGTTCTCTAGGAGGAGAACAGATACAAGACTGTGTTAGCCCACTTAGCTAAAGCCTATAGGGAAGGAAGTGCATGTAAGGGACGACAAGTTTCTTGCTTATCAAGAACCACTTCCCCTCTGAATAAAGCTCATACCGAGACTCGAACTCAGGACCTCTGCCTCGCAAAAACACACTTGACCACCCTCCTGAAGAGTTCCAACCCACAGCGCTATTAATGAGCAACCTAATGACATAGTTTCAAGTCTCCGGCAAGGGTAGTCATTAGAAGGGTAACGTGACTGACTGGGTTAACACTGTGGCTAGCCTGCTGAGATAAAGCCTAGGCATTGGTTCTGTGACTTGGTTGGGCTGCTGTGCATTAGGCCTGATTTAGAACCCCCTCAGGTATATTGGTGCCGTGATCTCTGAGTGTGAGGTCAAAGTGGGGGGGGGGGGGGGGGTGAAATGTGACCGAGGTGGTTCGACGAGTAACCTTGCTGGAGAATTGCAGACTTGTTTTTAGCTTCCTGAACTCTTTAGCTCAGTGGGCTAGCACAGCCTTGTGACATGCAGTAGGCCTGGTTCCAACCCAGTCAGGCACAAGAACACGGTTACATAGGGAGTGGAAAGGTTGTCCTTGGGAGGGTTATGACAAGGCTATTCAACCTCTATTCTTATGAAGGCCACATTATTGTGACACTTCCTTTTAATTAACGTGTCCTGCTCAGACTGTGATCATCATTAGAAGGAATGTTCATGTTACAGAGAATGAGGTCATAATAGCTTATAGCCAAAACGGTTCAAACGCTACAATTGTATTTAATTTGAATTCTATACTTTTTCCATTTGTATTAGGATATTGAATTTAAATGTAATATTTTTTTTTAAATTTGTATTGCACAAATTGAATCATTGAATTCATAAATTGAACTTGTATTTCATGATTTGAAACTGAATTGAATGAATATTACATTCAGTTGTAAAATACAATTATTAACTGATTTGAATGTTCAAATTCAATATCGCTCCTACCATAGACCAAATCTCCCTGATCTAACTAGTCAATACCAACTCTAACGGGACTCCTCAGAGATGCCTGATGGAAATATGTCTTCGTAGCGTTTTTTTTTTGTGGTATTTTTTGTCTCAGGCAGGTTTCTATCTGTCTGGAGTTAAGGACCCCATGGTGATATCGTTGTTTTCCCTGCACATGACAAGTTCCCTTGGCTGTTGAACAGGTGTAATGCAGATACTCTCCATAGATGTATGAGACACTTCCTCTGTTCAGTAGAGCTAAACCAATTCTTCAATGACTCCCAATCAAAAGTAAACATCTATATTTTGCGGGTTAGTTTTTTGTTGTTGCGGTTGTTTGTTTAAGCTTATCTTTCTGTGACTCTGGTTTGACGTGGGGTTTTTGCATCACTTCTGGAGTTTTCCATGACGTGGAAGTGCAGACAGCTTGTTTTCTCCAGTAAAGACGAGCGGTAAGGGATGTGAGAGCCAAAAGCTTTGAAAGTGAAATTGCCCCGGCTATTTTCTGTCTTGAAAGCTTTTTCCTTTTTCAACTTCACAACTTGAAAGGACTTTTTCTTTTTTTCTAAGATTCCATCTCATCTTATGGAATATTTTGTCTGTCTTTTCCGTTTCAATGGAGGGTCATATACCTTCATTTCCTTTCATGTTGCACAGTTGTTTTGACATGGTACCGTAAGATTTATTTTGTAGCCTATTTGAGTAAATGTGACAAATTGTGACCGACCGCCTTGATTCGGTCTTACGTAGCTAAATTTGAAATTGTGTTTTTAATTATTTTTTTTTTTTTACATTGAATAAAAGCAGAGACTCAGAGCTACAACATGGTATATTATGCACTGCAGTTGTGGAACAATGGGAAAGTCATTCTGCTTTGAAAGTTGATAAATTTGTAACTCCACTTTTGAGAAAATTACCTGTGAATGTTTTGGTTCACCTACTGGAGAGATCTTCTTTGTCTCCACCCCCATTCAGCATCGTTCACACCCTCTTAAGCCTTAGCCCCGCCCATTCAGCATCGTTCACACCCTCTTAAGCCTTAGCCCCGCCCATTCAGCATCGTTCACACCCTCTTAAGCCTTAGCCCCACCCATTCAGCATCGTTCACACCCTCTTAAGCCTTAGCCCCACCCATTCAGCATCATTCACACCCTCTTAAGCCTTAGCCCCACCCATTCAGCATCGTTCACACCCTCTTAAGCCTTAGCCCCGCCCATTCAGCATCGTTCACACCCTCTTAAGCCTTAGCCCCACCCATTCAGCATCGTTCACACCCTCTTAAGCCTTAGCCCCACCCATTCAGCATCGTTCACACCCTCTTAAGCCTTAGCCCCACCCATTCAGCTTCATTCACACCCTCTTAAGCCTTAGCCCCGCCCATCTCTTTAAGGATTCACGTGCCAGGTCGTGTGCTAAACAGTGAGTAGTGTAGTAAAGATTAAGACTAAACGTGGTAAATGTAATGGTTTACTTGCATAGAAGCAATGTCAGAAAAAGATAGTGTCAATATTAATAAAATAATATACAGTATGTACAAAAACAATGTCAATAACGACATCAGTGATAGATGTGGTAGTTATATGCATACGATCAGGGGTTAAGTGGTTGAGCAGCAGTCCATTATAGTGTATAGAGAGCAGAGGTATTGAGGTAAAACCATTGGTAGAGTGCAGTATGTTAAGGAAATATATTGAGGTAAAACCATTGGTAGTGTACAGTATGTTGAGGAAATATATTGAGGTAAAACCATTGATAGTGTACAGTATGTTGAGGAAAGACCATTGGTAGCGTACAGTATGTTGAGGAAAGATATTGAGGTAAAACTATTGATAGAGTGCAGTATGTTGAGGAAATATATTGAGGTAAAACCATTGGTAGTGTACAGTATGTTAAGGAAAGATATTGAGGTAAAACCATTGGTAGTGTACAGTATGTTGAGGAAATATATTGAGGTAAAACCGGGTACAAGACTGGAAGGCTCTACCACTAATTCACCACAATTGTGAAATAGAGCCCGAAGCCGACAGGATACTCCATCTAATCTTATTTATTAATAGGACCAGTGGTATGAAATAGAGCCCGAAGCCGACAGGATACTCCATCTAATCTTACTTATTAATACGACCAGTGTTGTGAAATAGAGCCCGAAGCCGACAGGATACTCCATCTAATCTTACTTATTAATACGACCAGTGTTGTGAAATATGTTCAGAACTTGTCTCTTGAACGCCCCGTTTAAAAGCAGACAAAATATCCATATTCGGTTCAAACAACACATTCTCTCTCTAAACTGTTAGCAGTTAACAGGAATTCAATTTGCATTCAGACCGTCGGTGTGATTCTATCACCGGAAAGTTAGGAAAGTAATAAAATGGTTTATATTGATATGAGTTTTTTTAGTTTTTCTGTAAAAGCCGTTGTGTTTTCTATCAGATCAGAAACTCTATAGTGAGAGGGGCAGAGCTAGTCATTACTCCACTCTACTGTGGAGTAAATCTACCTCCAATCACAGTGCATATTCAGGGAGGATACAGTCAGTGCATTGTAATGTTCCCCCCCCCCCCCCATGCAGGATGGAGTCGCAGTGGAAAGTCAATGAATCTCTGTTGTGTTTAATGGTTTAGATTCATTCTATCAGGCCTTTAATAAACTACCTTGATTCTCCTCACCGCTTTCTTGTTCCAGTCTGAAGCGCTCATTGTACGTCTAGAGAACTTTCAGTAGGACTTCAAGGAGAGGTAGCAGTGGTGCTATCAGCGTCATGGATGGCTTGACTTCCTGTACGTTATTCTTAGATAGCGGAGGACTGCATGGATGACTTGACTTCGGGAATTGTTCCCAAAGATGAATGAGCACACATGGAGATGAGAGATGACCCTGGAGAATATTTACCTGGAAAAGATAAACTTTGTTATCCGTACTCTACCTCCTCCACTCTCTACCCCCCCAAACCCTCCCCCGCCCCCCCAAAATGATTTGTAACGATCTCAGAAGAGACTCTGAGATAAGTGGTTTAACATATTCAGATAGATTACATTTGCAAGTATTACAGACTGAGCATATCACAGGTGGGACAATGGGACAAAATAATGCAAAGCCACTACCACACAGCCTATCCCCTCCAGCCTTCTACTTCCTGATGAAGGGGAAATGAAGACGAGGAGTTATTGCAGTGTCTGGTGGCTTTGTGTACAGCATCCTCCTGATACGACCAGTAATAATATTCTCTGGTTATGTCACGCTCTACAAAGTCTCCTACCCTAACCCGGGGAAAAATGGCACTTGGCCTCTTTCTTTTCCCTCCATCGCTGTGTCCAAAATGGAACACTATTCCCTATATAGTGCACTAGATTTAATTAGAGCCTTATGGCTAAAGTAGTGCACTAGATTTAATTAGAGCCTTATGGCTAAAGTAGTGCACTAGATTTAATTAGAGCCTTATGGCTAAAGTAGTGCACTAGATTTAATTAGAGCCTTATGGCTAAAGTAGTGCACTAGATTTAGCTAGAGCCTTATGGCTAAAGTAGTGCACTAGATTTAACTAGAGCCTTATGGCTAAAGTAGTGCACTAGATTTAACTAGAGCCTTATGGCTAAAGTAGTGCACTAGATTTAACTAGAGCCTTGTGGCTAAAGTAGTGGAC
>NW_027258109.1:0-25000 GCF_045791955.1 Oncorhynchus clarkii lewisi | reverse complement strand
CACACAGTACATTGGGCTGACTCAGTACCTAAGTGCTATACTAGTGTTTGTCTCTGCTTTATGTTGATACTGTAATGTGGCCTAGTTGGTCTCTTGACTGTTCACTTCATACAGTGACGTTGATGGACTTTTTCTTCTTAATGTACTGTAACTAATCAGATGCAGTGTGTGGAGACCCGGTGATCTGTGTGACGGAGGGACTATGAGGCTGAAGGAGATGCTTTAGGACAGACACTGTCACACTGTCCCTTTTATACAGCATCGCCCTGTGGTGGCCGTTGGTGGTCAAGATTCTCTCTCACACACACACACGCACGCACGCACGCACGCACGCACACACACACACACACACACGCACGCACGCACGCACGCACGCACGCACGCACACACACACACACACACACACACGGTTCCAAAATCCACAGTCTAAACCAGACTGTTATAGGCTCCCTCACCCTGGCTGCTTGCTTTGAGAGTGTGTGTGTGTGTGTGTGTGTGTGTGTGTGTGTGTGTGTGTGTGGGGGGGGGGGGTGCATCTGTGTGTGTGTGTGTGTGTCCCTGTGCACACATGCTTGTCTGTTAGTGTGTTTTTAATAATTGTTGTCGTGTAACTTGGGAGGCTCTTTCCCCATTTGAAGATACAAGCTGTGTGGTTTAAAAATCAACAACTTTACTCCATCTCTTTCCTTCTGTTGTCTGCATGGTTCTTCCTCTTTTCATAACCCTCACCCCTCCTCTCTCATCCCTCCTCTCCTCTCTCATCCCTCCTCTCTCATCCCTCCTCTCCTGTCTTATCCCTCCTCTCCAAACTCCTCCTCTCCTCTCTCATCCCTCCTCTCTCATCCCTCCTCTCTCATCCCTCCTCTCCTCTGTCATCCCTCCTCTCCTCTCTCATCCCTCCTCTCCACTCTCATCCCTCCTCTCTCATCCCTCCTCTCCAAACTCCTCCTCTCCTCTCTCATCCCTCCTCTCTCATCCCTCCTCTCCTGTCTCATCCCTCCTCTCCAAACTCCTCCTCTCCTCTCTCATCCCTCCTCTCTCATCCCTCCTCTCTCATCCCTCCTCTCCTCTGTCATCCCTCCTCTCCTCTCTCATCCCTCCTCTCCACTCTCATCCCTCCTCTCTCATCCCTCCTCTCCAAACTCCTCCTCTCCTCTCTCATCCCTCCTCTATCATCCCTCCTCTCCTGTCTCATCCCTCCTCTCCAAACTCCTCCTCTCCTCTCTCATCCCTCCTCTCCAAACTCCTCCTCTCCTGTCTCATCCCTTCTCTCCCATTGATTCCTCCTCTCCTCTCTCATCCCTCCTCTCCTCTCTCATCCCTCCTATCCCATCTCTTCTCTCCCATCCATTCCTCCTCACCTCTCAAATCCCTCTTCTCCCATCCCTCGTCTCCTCTCTCCTAACCCATACCTCCTCTCCTCTCCCATTCCTCCTTTGCTTCCTCCTTTCCTCTGCCTCCAGCCACCACATTCTCCCTTCACCACTCTGTTCCCTCCGAAGACTTCTCAGAGGCCATCTTGATGAAGACTAAGTGAATCATTTGTGTGACTGTGTGTAGGAGTGAGACGGAGTTTGATATATTAGACAGTGAATCATTTGTGTGACTGTGTGTAGGAGTGAGACGGAGTTTGATATAATAGACAAACAGGGATGTCCACATCTCAGTGCCTGTAGCATATTCCTACTGTATCCTATTAGAAGTGTTCCTACTGTATCCTGTTAGAAGTGTTCCTACTGTATCCTGTTAGAAGTGTTCCTACTGTATCCTGTTAGAAGTGTTCCTACTGTATCCTGTTAGAAGTGTTCCTACTGTATCCTATTAGAAGTGTTCCTACTGTATCCTGTTAGAAGTGTTCCTACTGTATCCTGTTAGAAGTGTTCCTACTGTATCCCGTTAGAAGTGTTCCTACTGTATCCTATTAGAAGTGTTCCTACTGTATCCTGTTAGAAGTGTTCCTACTGTATCCTGTTAGAAGTGTTCCTACTGTATCCCGTTAGAAGTGTTCCTACTGTATCCTATTAGAAGTGTTCCTACTGTATCCTGTTAGAAGTGTTCCTACTGTATCCTGTTAGAAGTGTTCCTACTGTATCCTGTTAGAAGTGTTCCTACTGTATCCTATTAGAAGTGTTCCTACTGTATCCTGTTAGAAGTGTTCCTACTGTATCCTATTAGAAGTGTTCCTACTGTATCCTGTTAGAAGTGTTCCTACTGTATCCTGTTAGAAGTGTTCCTACTGTATCCCGTTAGAAGTGTTCCTACTGTATCCTGTAAGAAGTGTTCCTACTGTATCCTGTTAGAAGTGTTCCTACTGTATCCTATAAGAAGTGTTCCTACTGTATCCTGTTAGAAGTGTTCCTACTGTATCCTGTTAGAAGTGTTCCTACAATATCATGTAAGAACTCTTCCTACTGTATCCTGTTAGAAGTGTTCCTACTGTATCCTGTTAGAAGTGTTCCTACAGTATAATGTAAGAAGTGTTCCTACTGTATCCTGTTAGAAGTGTAACAAATTCCTACTGTATCCTGTTAGAAGTGTTCCTACAATATCATGTAAGAACTCTTCCTACTGTATCCTGTTAGAAGTGTTCCTACTGTATCCTGTTAGAAGTGTAGCATATTCCTACTGTATCCTGTTAGAAGTGTTCCTACTGTATCCTGTCAGAAGTGTTCCTACAGCATCCTGTTAAAAGTGTTCCTACAGCATCCTGTTAGAAGTGTTCCTACTGTATCCTGTTAGAAGTGTTCCTACAGCATCCTGTTAGAAGTGTTCCTATTGTATCCTGTTAGAAGTGTTCCTACTGTATCCTGTTAGAAGTGTTCCTACAGCATCCTGTTAGAAGTGTTCCTACAGCATCCTGTTAGAAGTGTTCCTACAGCATCCTGTTAGAAGTGTTCCTACTGTATCCTGTTAGAAGTGTTCCTACAACATCCTGTTAGAAGTGTTCCTACTGCATCCTGTTAGAAGGGCTGTGGTGTCTGGACAGATAGATGCATACCGTCATGTAATCAGCTAATGAACGTTTCCTTCCTTGAAAGCGTATTACCACACACATTTTACGTGTCAGAAAGTGGATGCCTCTATTTAGTCAGCTAATGAACGTTTCCTCTCGTGAAAATGGTAAAATGGTGTCGCCCTGTGTGGATCCAGCGTGTCGCCCTGTGTGGATCCAGCGTGTCTCCCTGCGTGGACCCAGCGTGTCGCCCTTTGTGGATCCAGCGTGTCGCCCTGTGTGGATCCAGCGTGTCGACCTGTGTGGATCCAGCGTGTCGACCTGCGTGGACCCAGCGTGTCGCCCTGTGTGGATCCAGCGTGTCGCCCTGCGTGGACCCAGCATGTCGCCCTGTGTGGATCCAGCGTGTCGACCTGCGTGGACCCAGCGTGTCGCCCTGCGTGGACCCAGCGTGTCGCCCCCGTGTGGATCCAGCGTGTCGACCTGTGTGGATCCAGCGTGTCGACCTGTGTGGACCCAGCGTGTCAACCTGTGTGGATCCAGCGTGTCGCCCTGTGTGGACCCAGCATGTCACCCTGTGTGGACCCAGCATGACGCCCTGTGTGGACCCAGCGTGTCGCCCTGTGTGGATCCAGCGTGTCGCCCTGTGTGGACCCAGCGTGTCGCCCTGCGTGGACCCAGCATGATGCCCTGTGTGGACCCAGCGTGTCGCCCTGTGTGGATCCAGCGTGTCTCCCTGTGTGGACCCAGCGTGTCGCCCTGTGTGGATCCAGCGTGTCGCCCTGTGTGGATCCAGCGTGTCGACCTGTGTGGATCCAGCGTGTCGAGCTGTGTGGACCCAGCGTGTCGCCCCCGTGTGGATCCAGCGTGTCGACCTGTGTGGATCCAGCGTGTCGACCTGTGTGGACCCAGCGTGTCAACCTGTGTGGATCCAGCGTGTCGCCCTGTGTGGACCCAGCATGTCACCCTGTGTGGACCCAGCATGACGCCCTGTGTGGACCCAGCGTGTCGCCCTGTGTGGATCCAGCGTGTCGCCCTGTGTGGACCCAGCGTGTCGCCCTGCGTGGACCCAGCATGATGCCCTGTGTGGACCCAGCGTGTCGCCCTGTGTGGATCCAGCGTGTCTCCCTGTGTGGACCCAGCGTGTCGCCCTGTGTGGATCCAGCGTGTCGCCCTGTGTGGATCCAGCGTGTCGACCTGTGTGGATCCAGCGTGTCGACCTGCGTGTGCCCCTGTTCATTGACATCAGCCGCCTCATTGGAAGCGCATGCAGCCCATGCAGAGCCAACATAAAACTGGAATTACCCCGTAGCCGTCAAGTCTTTCAGTCATAAATCACAATTACAATGGCCAATTAGAGCCTGCCTGTTCCATTATCGTTTCCTCTTCACGTCTAATTCTAGAATGCTGATTCAATAGAAACATCTGGTTAGCTTGTCATCGTCATGCCTGTTTTATAACAACGCGGTTGTTGTTGTTTTTCCACCTTCATCTTGTTTTTTGTTGTCCTGGAGCCATGAGAACCGTCGTTGTGAGAACCGTCGTTGTGAGAGACGTTGTTATGAGAACTGTCGTTGTGAGAGCCGTCGTTATGAGAACCGTTGTTGTGAGAACCGTTGTTGTGAGAACCGTTGTTATGAGAACCGTTGTTATGAGAACCGTTGTTATGAGAGACGTTGTTATGAGAGCCGTTGTTATGAGAACCGTTGTTAATGGAACCGTTGTTATGAGAGACGTTGTTATGAGAACCGTTGTTATGAGAGCCGTTGTTATGAAAACCGTTGTTATGAGAACCGTTGTTATGAGAGCCGTCGTTGTGAGAACCGTCGTTGTGAGAACCATCGTTGTGAGATCCATCATTGTGAGAACCGTCATTAGGAGAACCGTCGTTGTGAGAACCATCGTTGTGAGAACCATCGTTGTGAGAACCGTCGTTGTGAGAGACGTTGTTATGAGAACCGTTGTTGTGAGAGACGTTGTTATGAGAACCGTTGTTGTGAGAGACGTTGTTATGAGAACCGTCGTTGTGAGAGACGTTGTTATGAGAACCGTCGTTGTGAGAGCCGTCGTTATGAGAACCGTCGTTGTGAGAACCGTCGTTGTGAGAGCCGTTGTTATGAGAACCGTCGTTGTGAGAGACGTTGTTATGAGAATCGTCGTTATGAGAACCGTTGTTATGAGAATCGTCGTTGTGAGAGACGTTGTTATGAGAATCGTCGTTATGAGAACCGTTGTTATGAGAACCGTCGTTGTGAGAGACGTTGTTATGAGAACCGTCGTTATGAGAATCGTCGTTATGAGAATCGTCGTTATGAGAACCGTCGTTATGAGAATCGTCGTTGTGAGAGACGTTGTTATGAGAGCCGTTATTATGAGAGACGTTATGAGAGCCGTTGTTATGAGAGCCGTTGTTATGAGAGCCGTTGTTATGAGAGCCGTCGTTATGAGAACGTCTCTCTTTCTCCCCTTCTCTTGTTCTTCTTCTCTCCCTCCCTCTCTCCCTCATACTTCTCTCTCTCTCTCTCTCTCTCTTTCTCCTTCATACCTCTCTCTCTCTCTCTCTCTCTCTCTCTCTCTCTCTCTCTCTCTCTCTCATCAAGTCTATTCACGATATCCTCTAGCTCCTTCCTGCTGCTTCCTAAACTATGTCTAACCAACACTGGGATGTTTTCCCTCCCCTGTCACAGCCTCCCGATACTCTACAGGCGTGAGGCACAGGGGCACATGTATCCATGTCACATTTCTCTGGCACACGCCAAGCGATAGATAACCCCTCACATCCAGAAATGATCAGTCATTTACCTCAAAGGAATATGCAAATGGCTGTACATAGTGTGTATCTAGTTCCTTCCCCAAACACCCCAGTAATCGTATTAAGGCGGCTGCGACAGCCACAGTACTTACTCTAACTTGTTTTTTTTAAAACCCGCACCGCATGTTGTCTTTGACTAAGATAAGGAGTGGATCAAAAACACTTGATTTTGCCAAGGCTGTGATAAGGCGTGTAGAATTTACAGGCGCCTGAATTTACAGGCCTCCTACTATGCCCACAAAAACACGTGTCTAATCTTCCCGCTTCCTGGTTTTTATAAATAAGAGATTTAGTTTCTTCTACACCTGACCCCTGCGGGCACTGCCATTGGGCCAAATTGTCAATGCGCCAATCACACGTCATGATACTGCCAGTCTCCCAGATTAAGGAAGCTAGTCTTAAAGGAGCAGATTATGTCTTACTTCTGCAGGTGATGTTTATTGAAAACACAATAGAAAGCACAGTAACAGTGTTGACAGTAGAGAGCCGGGAATTCGGCATGGATTCAGTGAAATAAAATGACATCTGTCCCGGGTTGGGAACGTCTCTGTCTCTCTCTGTGTAAACCAGGGCTGTTGTTTTTAAAAGGGAAACACAATGACATCTGTCCCGGGTTGGGAACGTCTCTGTCTCTCTCTGTGTAAACCAGGGCTGTTGTTTTTAAAAGGGAAACACAATGACATCTGTCCCGGGTTGGGAACGTCTCTGTCTCTCTCTGTGTAAACCAGGGCTGTTGTTTTTAAAAGGGAAACACAATGACATCTGTCCCGGGTTGGGAACGTCTCTGTCTCTCTCTGTGTAAACCAGGGCTGTTGTTTTTAAAAGGGAAACACAATGACATCTGTCCCGGGTTGGGAACGTCTCTGTCTCTCTCTGTGTAAACCAGGGCTGTTGTTTTTAAAAGGGAAACACAATGACATCTGTCCCGGGTTGGGAACGTCTCTGTCTCTCTCTGTGTAAACCAGGGCTGTTGTTTTTAAAAGGGAAACACAATGACATCTGTCCCGGGTTGGGAACGTCTCTGTCTCGCTCTGTGTGACCAGGGAAATGTGTTCCATCACTCAGCGGCTGTCACAGAGAACTCTCTATCTGACTGTGGAAATGTGTTCCATCACTCAGCGGCTGTCACAGAGAACTCTCTCTATCTGACTGTGGAAATGTGTTCCATCACTCAGCGGCTGTCACAGAGAACTCTCTCTATCTGACTGTGGAAATGTGTTCCATCACTCAGCGGCTGTCACAGAGAACTCTCTTTATCTGACTGTGGAAATGTGTTCCATCACTCAACGTCTGTCACAGAGAACTCAACCACTCTCTCTATCTGACTGTGGAAATGTGTTCCATCACTCAACGTCTGTCACAGAGAACTCAACCACTCTCTCTATCTGACTGTGGAAATGTGTTCCATCACTCAGCGGCTGTCACAGAGAACTCTCTATCTGACTGTGGAAATGTGTTCCATCACTCAGCGGCTGTCACAGAGAACTCTCTTCATCTGACTGTGGAAATGTGTTCCATCACTCAGCGGCTGTCACAGAGAACTCAACCACTCTCTTTATCTGACTGTGGAAATGTGTTCCATCACTCAGCAGCTGTCACAGAGAACTCTCTTTATCTGACTGTGGAAATGTGTTCCATCACTCAGCGGCTGTCACAGAGAACTCTCTTTATCTGACTGTGGAAATGTGTTCCATCACTCAGCGGCTGTCACAGAGAACTCTCTCTATCTGACTGTGGAAATGTGTTCCATCACTCAGCGGCTGTCACAGAGAACTCTCTCTATCTGACTGTGGAAATGTGTTCCATCACTCAGCGGCTGTCACAGAGAACTCTCTCTATCTGACTGTGGAAATGTGTTCCATCACTCAGCGGCTGTCACAGAGAACTCTCTATCTGACTGTGGAAATGTGTTCCATCACTCAGCGGCTGTCACAGAGAACTCTCTCTATCTGACTGTGGAAATGTGTTCCATCACTCAGCGGCTGTCACAGAGAACTCTCTCTATCTGACTGTGGAAATGTGTTCCATCACTCAGCGGCTGTCACAGAGAACTCTCTTTATCTGACTGTGGAAATGTGTTCCATCACTCAGCGGCTGTCACAGAGAACTCAACCACTCTCTTTATCTGACTGTGGAAATGTGTTCCATCACTCAGCGGCTGTCACAGAGAACTCTCTATCTGACTGTGGAAATGTGTTCCATCACTCAGCGGCTGTCACAGAGAACTCTCTTCATCTGACTGTGGAAATGTGTTCCATCACTCAGCGCCTGTCACAGAGAACTCAACCACTCTCTTTATCTGACTGTGGAAATGTGTTCCATCACTCAGCAGCTGTCACAGAGAACTCTCTTTATCTGACTGTGGAAATGTGTTCCATCACTCAGCGGCTGTCACAGAGAACTCTCTTTATCTGACTGTGGAAATGTGTTCCATCACTCAGCGGCTGTCACAGAGAACTCTCTCTATCTGACTGTGGAAATGTGTTCCATCACTCAGCGGCTGTCACAGAGAACTCTCTCTATCTGACTGTGGAAATGTGTTCCATCACTCAGCGGCTGTCACAGAGAACTCTCTCTATCTGACTGTGGAAATGTGTTCCATCACTCAGCGGCTGTCACAGAGAACTCTCTATCTGACTGTGGAAATGTGTTCCATCACTCAGCGGCTGTCACAGAGAACTCTCTCTATCTGACTGTGGAAATGTGTTCCATCACTCAGCGGCTGTCACAGAGAACTCTCTCTATCTGACTGTGGAAATGTGTTCCATCACTCAGCGGCTGTCACAGAGAACTCTCTTTATCTGACTGTGGAAATGTGTTCCATCACTCAGCGGCTGTCACAGAGAACTCAACCACTCTCTTTATCTGACTGTGGAAATGTGTTCCATCACTCAGCGGCTGTCACAGAGAACTCTCTATCTGACTGTGGAAATGTGTTCCATCACTCAGCGGCTGTCACAGAGAACTCTCTTCATCTGACTGTGGAAATGTGTTCCATCACTCAGCGGCTGTCACAGAGAACTCTCTATCTGACTGTGGAAATGTGTTCCATCACTCAGCGGCTGTCACAGAGAACTCTCTCTATCTTACTGTGGAAATGTGTTCCATCACTCAGCGGCTGTCACAGAGAACTCTCTCTATCTGACTGTGGAAATGTGTTCCATCACTCAGCAGCTGTCACAGAGAACTCTCTTTATCTGACTGTGGAAATGTGTTCCATCACTCAGCGGCTGTCACAGAGAACTCAACCACTCTCTTTATCTGACTGTGGAAATGTGTTCCATCACTCAGCAGCTGTCACAGAGAACTCTCTTTATCTGACTGTGGAAATGTGTTCCATCACTCAGCGGCTGTCACAGAGAACTCTCTTTATCTGACTGTGGAAATGTGTTCCATCACTCAACGTCTGTCACAGAGCACTCTCTTTATCTGACTGTGGAAATGTGTTCCATCACTCAGCGGCAGTCACAGAGAACTCTCTTTATCTGACTGTGGAAATGTGTTCCATCACTCAGCGTCTGTCACAGAGAACTCTCTTTATCTGACTGTGGAAATGTGTTCCATCACTCAGCGTCTGTCACAGAGAACTCAACCACTCTCTTTATCTTACTGTGGAAATGTGTTCCATCACTCAGTGTCTGTCACAGAGAACTCTCTCTATCTGACTGTGGAAATGTGTTCCATCACTCAGTGTCTGTCACAGAGAACTCTCTCTATCTGACTGTGGAAATGTGTTCCATCACTCAGCAGCTGTCACAGAGAACTCTCTTTATCTGACTGTGGAAATGTGTTCCATCACTCAGCGTCTGTCACAGAGAACTCTTAGTCAAGAGAACCCGGGGAGGGAGAAATATATAAGGCACATATATATATATATATAAAGATAAGATAAGATAAAGATAAGTTTCTTACTCTCCTCCTATAAAGAAAAGCCTATGTGGTCCATGTAAAACACGTAAAAAATGGTTGCCTTGAAATGTCCTTTAACCTGGTGTCTGTAAATCTCTCTTGTTTCGGCTGTGTCCTCTTCCTCTCTCACCTTTGACCTGTGTGTGTGTGTGTGTGTGTGTGTGTGTGTGTGTGTGTGTGTGTGTGTGTGTGTGTGTGTGTGTGTGTGTGTGTGGTTGCGTGTGCGTGTGCGTGTAAGTTTGTGATTCAAATTCTTCACAACCTGTCTGCCAAACTAAAAAGACAAACTATTCAAGGCTGGTACTACTTTATCTATTCCAGTTGTTCTAATTAATTTATGAATATGCATAAACATATCTATTTCACTGTTGAATGTATATTATTGTTTACTAGCTGTTGTCCAATGACGACTAACTATGTTGTAACCCACGCCCTCTTCAACCAGGGTTGAGTGGAGCGTGGCCTGTTTTAGTAGAAGACAGCGTTGGGTCGTTGTATCTTGGTTTCTCCCTTGACGAAGGACATGCTGACCAAAACACGTCACGAGTTTCAAACTTGGTGTTCTATTGAGTAGGTTAAGAACCAATTCTTATTTACAATGACGGCCCTACCACCGGCCAAACCCAGACGACGCCGGGCCAATTGTGAGCCGCCCTATGGGACTCCCAAACACGGCCGGATGTGATTCAGCCTGGAATTGAACGAGGGTCTGTAGTGACGCCTCTAGCACTGGAGATGCGGTGCCTTAGACCGCTGCACCACTCGGGGAGCCGATCTTACATAACTTACATAAAGGCATTTGAAACTAATTGCATGACGAGAGCCTTGGTCCTTTTTAGTTGTTTTGACTTCTATGGTGTCAACAGGTGGACGTGAATTCAAGGTTGTTTTGACTTCTATGGTGTCAACAGGTGGACGTGAATTCAAGGTTGTTTTGACTTCTATGGTGTCAACAGGTGGACGTGAATTCAAGGTTGTTTTGACTTCTATGGTGTCAACAGGTGGACGTGAATTCAAGGTTGTTTTGACTTCTATGGTGTCAACAGGTGGACGTGAATTCAAGGTTGTTTTGACTTCTATGGTGTCAACAGGTGGACGTGAATTCAAGGTTGTTTTGACTTCTATGGTGTCAACAGGTGGACGTGAATTCAAGGTTGTTTTGACTTCTATGGTGTCAACAGGTGGACGTGAATTCAAGGTTGTTTTGACTTCTATGGTGTCAACAGGTGGACGTGAATTCAAGGTTGTTTTGACTTCTATGGTGTCAACAGGTGGACGTGAATTCAAGGTTGTTTTGACTTCTATGGTGTCAACAGGTGGACGTGAATTCAAGGTTGTTTTGACTTCTATGGTGTCAACAGGTGGACGTGAATTCAAGGTTGTTTTGACTTCTATGGTGTCAACAGGTGGACGTGAATTCAAGGTTGTTTTGACTTCTATGGTGTCAACAGGTGGACGTGAATTCAAGGTTGTTTTGACTTCTATGGTGTCAACAGGTGGACGTGAATTCAAGGTTGTTTTGACTTCTATGGTGTCAACAGGTGGACGTGAATTCAAGGTTGTTTTGACTTCTATGGTGTCAACAGGTGGACGTGAATTCAAGGTTGTTTTGACTTCTATGGTGTCAACAGGTGGACGTGAATTCAAGGTTGTTTTGACTTCTATGGTGTCAACAGGTGGACGTGAATTCAAGGTTGTTTTGACTTCTATGGTGTCAACAGGTGGACGTGAATTCAAGGTTGTTTTGACTTCTATGGTGTCAACAGGTGGACGTGAATTCAAGGTTGTTTTGACTTCTATGGTGTCAACAGGTGGACGTGAATTCAAGGTTGTTTTGACTTCTATGGTGTCAACAGGTGGACGTGAATTCAAGGTTGTTTTGACTTCTATGGTGTCAACAGGTGGACGTGAATTCAAGGTTGTTTTGACTTCTATGGTGTCAACAGGTGGACGTGAATTCAAGGTTGTTTTGACTTCTATGGTGTCAACAGGTGGACGTGAATTCAAGGTTGTTTTGACTTCTATGGTGTCAACAGGTGGACGTGAATTCAAGGTTGTTTTGACTTCTATGGTGTCAACAGGTGGACGTGAATTCAAGGTTGTTTTGACTTCTATGGTGTCAACAGGTGGACGTGAATTCAAGGTTGTTTTGACTTCTATGGTGTCAACAGGTGGACGTGAATTCAAGGTTGTTTTGACTTCTATGGTGTCAACAGGTGGACGTGAATTCAAGGTTGTTTTGACTTCTATGGTGTCAACAGGTGGACGTGAATTCAAGGTTGTTTTGACTTCTATGGTGTCAACAGGTGGACGTGAATTCAAGGTTGTTTTGACTTCTATGGTGTCAACAGGTGGACGTGAATTCAAGGTTGTTTTGACTTCTATGGTGTCAACAGGTGGACGTGAATTCAAGGTTGTTTTGACTTTTCTATGGTGTCAACAGGTGGACGTGAATTCAAGGTTGTTTTGACTTCTATGGTGTCAACAGGTGGACGTGAATTCAAGGTTGTTTTGACTTCTATGGTGTCAACAGGTGGACGTGAATTCAAGGTTGTTTTGACTTCTATGGTGTCAACAGGTGGACGTGAATTCAAGGTTGTTTTGACTTCTATGGTGTCAACAGGTGGACGTGAATTCAAGGTTGTTTTGACTTCTATGGTGTCAACAGGTGGACGTGAATTCAAGGTTGTTTTGACTTCTATGGTGTCAACAGGTGGACGTGAATTCAAGGTTGTTTTGACTTCTATGGTGTCAACAGGTGGACGTGAATTCAAGGTTGTTTTGTTTTGTCTTTTTCCCCGTCTCTCTAACCTTTAACCTCTAACCTTTAACCTCTCTGTGTTTTCACCAGACCTGCTGGCCGTGCCCAAGCACCCCTACGCTGCCATGGAGAACTGGGGTCTGAGTGTGTTTGTAGAGCAGAAGATCCTACTGGACCCAGAGGTCTCATCCTTCTCCTACCAGATGGAGCTAACCATGGTGGTGGTTCATGAGATCTGCCATCAGGTATAATACACTATGCTAGGCTAGCCTATGCTAGGCTATGCTACACTTCTCCTACCAGATGGAGCTAACCATGGTGGTGGTTCATGAGATCTGCCATCAGGTATAATTCACTATGCTATGCTATGCTAGGCTATGCTACACTTCTCCTACCAGATGGAGCTAACCATGGTGGTGGTTCATGAGATCTGCCATCAGGTATAATACACTATGTTATGCTAGGCTAGGCTACGCTACATTTCTCTTACCAGATGGAGCTCATTATGGTGGTGGTGCATGAGATCAGCAATCAGGTATAAGATACTATGCTATGCTAGGCTAGGCTATGCTACACTAGGCTACATTACTATACAATACACTAGGCTATGTAATGCTATGCTACGCTAGGTAATTCTATACACTACACTTTTCGTACCATCAGGTACAAAACACTACTGACTAAACTCATGCCATCTTTAGGGCCCTTACTTGAAACCATGGGGTCTTAATTATACCCTGTAACTGCGGGGATGTTTTTCTGATCAGGTCACGTGGTAAAACACTCCTGGCTCTTCGTCACCACAGCAGAGTAGGGCTTCAGTTATACCAGGCTCCTTGATGACAATAGGATGAGGGCTGAGTGTTTGTGTTCTACTCTGTTGTCCCTGGGTCCTCTCAGACAGGTGCCTGAATGATACTCTGGGTTTACATCAAAGACTCTTTCTCTCTCTGTCTCTCACAAACACACACACACACATACAAAACACACACACATACAAAACACACACACACACACACATAGAAAACACACACACACATACAAACACACACACACACACACACACACACACACACACACACACACACACAAAACAAATACACACCCACACAGTCCATTAGTTTGTCTAGCAGAGGAGAAAGGCTGATAGAGATCAGAAGGGTTTTTATGTATATCAGTAACAAAGAGGACTGCTGCCGTATCCACAGGTTAATGAAGGCTTGACAGAGATCAGAGACTCACATCTGGCACAGTCATTATAGGTAATGGAAATGTTTCTGCATAAATATACCATTAGTGAGATGCAGACCGTAACACATTAAACCCTCTGTGTGCGTTCTAACAGTCAGTAGTCGTTGTGATGATAAATTACAAGCACCACCCCTGTAGTTCAGACAGGTGATGTTTTCTTTCCAAATACACCCATTCATTCATTTTCAATTAGACTTATTTGAATCACAATAGTCCACTCACTAAGATTGCCACCCTATTTAGACCAATGAGAAAGAGTGTCCCAAACCTCTCCGCCAATAACAGCTCGTTTTCAGTTTTTCCCCTCCCCAACTCAGACCACTCCCAGACAGTATTAGCTCATTTCTTGCTTGAGAAATTGCTCTTTGCTAAGAAGCTATTTTTATTGAAAACAATCACAGTAAGGTAATTAATTGTTACCCATAAATTATTTGATATTGAGATAAAAACGGCTGTGCTGGAACTTTTGATAAATGAATTTAATGTAATTGTATCCAAAGGGTACAGGTGAACACTGCATTGGGTACTGTTAGCCCTGTTGCTTAACCGTCCATCTGATTGATGTGTGTTGGGGTACAGGTGAACACTGTATTGGGTACTGTTAGCCCTGTTGCTTAATCGTCCATCTGATTGATGTGTGTTGGGGTACAGGTGAACACTGTATTGGCTACTGTTAGCCCTGTTGCTTAATCGTCCATCTGATTGATGTGTGTTGGGGTACAGGTGAACACTGTATTGGCTACTGTTAGCCCTGTTGCTTAATCGTCCATCTGATTGATGTGTGTTGGGGTACAGGTGAACACTGCATTGGGTACTGTTAGCCCTGTTGCTTAATCGTCCATCTGATTGATGTGTGTTGGGGTACAGGTGAACACTGTATTGGCTACTGTTAGCCCTGTTGCTTAAACCGTCCATCTGATTGATGTGTGTTGGGGTACAGGATCACATTATGTCCCCTTTAAAACTCAGCTCTTTCCATTCAACTTGAATTTGAGCCATTTCCCCCACGTTTCTTCCTCTGTCTAGGACACTGAAACACTCCTGCACTGTTCTGCTCTGTTCTGTTCTGTTCAGACTCAGCACATTGTCCTTAGAGGGTTTATAGGGCCAGGGTTACACAGTCTGACAGGATAGGATACACACACAAGCACCAACAGCCATCTACACTGGCAGATTTACACCCTGGGGTCCTATATATCCTGCCCGAGTCCCAAAATGGCACCCTTTCCCCTTTTGTAGTGCACTTCTTTAGAACACGGACCATAGGGTAGTGTGTAGGGAACACAGTAGGGTGACATTTAGGACACAGTGTACTGTATATGTCCTGGCTTCAGCTGATTGGTCTATTTATCTCCTCATTATAGAGAGAACAGATAGTTGGAGAGGAAATACCGTTTAACACATCCTCCTGCTGCGCTCACACTGTAATTAGACATCTGGACAAAGCCTGAACACACACACACACACACACACACACACACACACACACACACACACACACACACACACACACACACACACACACACAGCCTCATCCGGCAAAACAGGTTTTCTCTCTGCTGTGTCTGGCTCCTCAATGGACCATCCATTGCTGGACCACACTCTGTTTTGACCGAGAATCTCCCTCTCCCATCTCTACAGCTCAAAGCTGCTCTTCTCTCCAGTACTGTTGGTATCAAAGCTGCTCTTCTCTCCAGTACTGAGTATCAAAGCTGTTCTTCTCCCCAGTACTGAGTATCAAAGCTGCTCTTCTCTCCAGTACTGTTGGTATCAAAGCTGCTCCTCTCTCCAGTACTGAGTATCAAAGCTGTTCTTCTCCCCAGTACTGAGTATCAAAGCTGCTCTTCTCCCCAGTACTGTTGGTATCAAAGCTGCTCTTCTCTCCAGTACTGAGTATCAAAGCTGCTCTTCTCTCCAGTACTGAGTATCAAAGCTGCTCTTCTCTCCAGTACTGAGTATCAAAGCTGCTCTTCTCTCCAGTACTGAGTATCAAAGCTGCTCTTCTCTCCAGTACTGTTGGTATCAAAGCTGCTCTTCTCCCCAGCTGTCTGTTACAGTACTGAGTATCAAAGCTGCTCTTCTCTCCAGCTGTCTGTTACAGTACTGAATATCAAAGCTGCTCTTCTCTCCAGCTGTCTGTTACAGTACTGAATATCAAAGCTGCTCCTCTCTCCAGCTGCCTGTTACAGTACTGAGTATCAAAGCTGCTCTTCTCTCCAGTACTGAGTATCAAAGCTGCTCTTCTCTCCAGTACTGTTGGTATCAAAGCTGCTCTTCTCTCCAGTACTGAGTATCAAAGCTGCTCCTCTCTCCAGTACTGAGTATCAAAGCTGCTCTTCTCTCCAGTACTGAGTATCAAAGCTGCTCTTCTCTCCAGTACTGTTGGTATCAAAGCTGCTCTTCTCTCCAGTACTGAGTATCAAAGCTGTTCTTCTCTCCAGTACTGAGTATCAAAGCTGCTCTTCTCTCCAGTACTGTTGGTATCAAAGCTGCTCTTCTCCCCAGCTGTCTGTTACAGTACTGAGTATCAAAGCTGCTCTTCTCTCCAGCTGTCTGTTACAGTACTGAATATCAAAGCTGCTCCTCTCTCCAGCTGTCTGTTACAGTACTGAATATCAAAGCTGCTCCTCTCTCCAGCTGTCTGTTACAGTACTGAATATCAAAGCTGCTCCTCTCTCCAGCTGTCTGTTACAGTACTGAATATCAAAGCTGCTCTTCTCTCCAGCTGTCTGTTACAGTACTGAGTATCAAAGCTGTTCTTCTCTCCAGTACTGTTGGTATCAAAGCTGCTCTTCTCTCCAGCTGTCTGTTACAGTACTGAGTATCAAAGCTGTTCTTCTCTCCAGTACTGTTGGTATCAAAGCTGCTCTTCTCTCCAGTACTGAGTACCAAAGCTGCTCTTCTCTCCAGTACTGTTGGTATCAAAGCTGTTCTTCTCTCCAGTACTGAGTATCAAAGCTGTTCTTCTCTCCAGTACTGAGTATCAAAGCTGCTCTTCTCTCCAGTACTGTTGGTATCAAAGCTGTTCTTCTCTCCAGTACTGAGTATCAAAGCTGTTCTTCTCTCCAGTACTGAGTATCAAAGCTGTTCTTCTCTCCAGTACTGTTGGTATCAAAGCTGCTCTTCTCCCCAGTACTGAGTATCAAAGCTGCTCTTCTCCCCAGTACTGTTGGTATCAAAGCTGCTCTTCTCCCCAGTACTGAGTATCAAAGCTGCTCTTCTCCCCAGTACTGTTGGTATCAAAGCTGCTCTTCTCTCCAGTACTGAGTATCAAAGCTGCTCCTCTCTCCAACTGTCTGTTACAGTACTGAATATCAAAGCTGCTCTTCTCTCCAGCTGTCTGTTACAGTACTGAATATCAAAGCTGCTCTTCTCTCCAGCTGTCTGTTACAGTACTGAATATCAAAACTGCTCTTCTCTCCAGTACTGAGTATCAAAGCTGCTCCTCTCTCCAGCTGTCTGTTACAGTACTGAGTATCAAAGCTGCTCCTCTCTCCAGCTGTCTGTTACAGTACTGAATATCAAAGCTGCTCCTCTCTCCAGCTGTCTGTTACAGTACTGAATATCAAAGCTGCCCCTCTCTCCAGCTGTCTGTTACAGTACTGAATATCAAAGTTGCTCCTCTCTCCAGCTGTCTGTTACAGTACTGAATATCAAAGCTGCTCCTCTCTCCAGCATGTCTGTCTGTGATACAGTACTGTTTTCTAACCCACTTTCTGGGCCTGGCATTGTTACAGTCTATTACCGAGAGATCAAACAAACGAAGGCAAGCCCATTTTTTATGTTTTCCAGTAAAAAGTGGAACATTGAAAAAAATATATATATTCTCCTCCCAAAGTTTGTTCTCCTCAGAATTGATCTGGAATAATGTGAAAGGACTTTCTGCTTGTGTCTGTTTTCCTTTGTGCTTCACTCGCCAGCCTTTGTCACACTCGCCAGCCTTTGTGACACTCGCCAGCCTTTGTGACACTCGCCAGCCTTTGTGACACTCGCCAGCCTTTGTGACACTCGCCAGCCTTTGTGACACTCACCAACCTCTGTGACACTCACCAGCCTCTGTGACACTCACCAGCCTCTGTGACACTCACCAGCCTCTGTGACACTCACCAGCCTTTGTGACACTCACCAGCCTTTGTGACACTCACCAGCCTTTGTGACACTCACCAGCCTCTGTGACACTCACCAGCCTCTGTGACACTCACCAGCCTCTGTGACACTCACCAGCCTCTGTGACACTCACCAGCCTTTGTGACACTCGCCAGCCTTTGCGACACTCCAGTGTTGAGGAGCAACTGGGATGTTGGTCTTCTATGTTGACAGTTGATTATTTATCGGCTGTGGGAGACTGTCTCGACAAGTGAGCATTGTTGGAATGGCTTCATATTCACATTCAGAACGCTATTTATAAAAAATAAAAAAACATTTATTTTATATACAATACACATATGAATGGAGGATCACGGTACAAATATTATCCTTGACAATAACAAACAAAACTAATTAAAATGTTGTACAAACAAACAGGCAAACAATATAGCTATGTACATACTGTCAGGAGTCAGAATTATTTGAGAAGACAAAATGAATCGTACAGACAGGAAGTAAGAGTTCCCAGTATAATGTTTGGACGGTATGGGAAACATCCACTTTAAAATGGATGCCAAACGAAAACCATTGATTTCACAGTTTAACAACTCTATGCACAAGGGCTACTTTTAACAATTTACACTGAAAATGTTACCTACAGTGCCTTGCGAAAGTATTCGGCCCCCTTGAACTTTGCGACCTTTTGCCACATTTCAGGCTTCAAACATAAAGATATAAAACTGTATTTTTTTGTGAAGAATCAACAACAAGTGGGACACAATCATGAAGTGGAACGACATTTATTGGATATTTCAAACTTTTTTAACAAATCAAAAACTGAACAATTGGGCGTGCAAAATTATTCAGCCCCTTTACTTTCAGTGCAGCAAACTCTCTCCAGAAGTTCAGTGAGGATCTCTGAATGATCCAATGTTGACCTAAATGACTAATGATGATAAATACAATCCACCTGTGTGTAATCAAGTCTCCGTATAAATGCACCTGCACTGTGATAGTCTCAGAGGTCCGTTAAAAGCGCAGAGAGCATCATGAAGAACAAGGAACACACCAGGCAGGTCCGAGATACTGTTGTGAAGAAGTTTAAAGCCGGATTTGGATACAAAAATATTTCCCAAGCTTTAAACATCCCAAGGAGAACTGTGCAAGCGATAATATTGAAATGGAAGGAGTATCAGACCACTGCAAATCTACCAAGACCTGGCCGTCCCTCTAAACTTTCAGCTCATACAAGGAGAAGACTGATCAAAGATGCAGCCAAGAGGCCCATGATCACTCTGGATGAACTGCAGAGATCTACAGCTGAGGTGGGAGACTCTGTCCATAGGACAACAATCAGTCGTATATTGCACAAATCTGGCCTTTATGGAAGAGTGGCAAGAAGAAAGCCATTTCTTAAAGATATCCATAAAAAGTGTCGTTTAAAGTTTGCCACAAGCCACCTGGGAGACACACCAAACATGTGGAAGAAGGTGCTCTGGTCAGATGAAACCAAAATTGAACTTTTTGGCAACAATGCAAAACGTTATGTTTGGCGTAAAAGCAACACAGCTCATCACCCTGAACACACCATCCCCACTGTCAAACATGGTGGTGGCAGCATCATGGTTTGGGCCTGCTTTTCTTTAGCAGGGACAGGGAAAATGGTTAAAATTGATGGGAAGATGGATGGAGCCAAATACAGGACCATTCTGGAAGAAAACCTGATGGAGTCTGCAAAAGACCTGAGACTGGGACGGAGATGTGTCTTCCAACAAGACAATGATCCAAAACATAAAGCAAAATCTACAATGGAATGGTTCAAAAATAAACATATCCAGGTGTTAGAATGGCCAAGTCAAAGTCCAGACCTGAATCCAATCGAGAATCTGTGGAAAGAACTGAAAACTGCTGTTCACAAATGCTCTCCATCCAACCTCACTGAGCTCGAGCTGTTTTGCAAGGAGGAATGGGGAAAAAATTCAGTCTCTCGATGTGCAAAACTGATAGAGACATACCCCAAGCGACTTACAGCTGTAATCGCAGCAAAAGGTGGCGCTACAAAGTATTAACTTAAGGGGGCTGAATAATTTTGCACGCCCAATTTTTCAGTTTTTGATTTGTTAAAAAAGTTTGAAATATCCAATAAATGTCATTCCACTTCATGATTGTGTCCCACTTGTTGTTGATTCTTCACAAAAAAATACAGTTTTATATCTTTATGTTTGAAGCCTGAAATGTGGCAAAGGGTCGCAAAGTTCAAGGGGGGCGAATACTTTCGCAAGGCACTGTATACACATTTACTGAGAGAACGGTGCAGATGCTAAGTTCGGTAACAGAATTTTGGTAAAAATCTCTTTTAGTTTTTTACGAGTCCACATTTCCCCAGAAATTCTCTTAAATATCTGCTCCAAATTAAGATTCAACAGAGTCGGCAGAAAGAACGGAGTGTCAGCTATTGACTTTGGCATGTTTTATTTTGACAGACAGTGAAGTGATTGCGGTAATGGAATTTCATCACGGGTCCCTGATCTGTACTACACATAACTGCATTATCATGGACATGATTGTCATTCTGGTCCCTGATCTGTACTACACAGAACTGCATTATCATGTACATGATTGTCATTCTGGTCCCTGATATGTACTACACAGAACTGCATTATCATGGACATGAGGGTCCCTGATCTGTACTATACAGAACTGCATTATCGTTGACATGATTGTCATTCTGGTCCCTGATCTGTACTACACAGAACTGCATTATCGTGGATATGATTGTCATTCTGGTCCCTGATCTGTACTACACAGAACTGCATTATCGTGGACATGATTGTCATTCTGGTCCCTGATCTGTACTACACAGAACTGCATTATCGTGGACATGATTGTCATTCTGGTCCCTGATCTGTACTACACAGAAAGGCATTATCGTGGACATGATTGTCATTCTGGTCCCTGATCTGTACTACACAGAACTGCATTATCATGGATTGTCATTCTGTTCACGGTGACGGATCCTGAATAGGTAGACTGGGGTCTGAATACGCAACATGTTATTCTACACACTGGCTGTTATTTTAATGAGCTCTGACCCCAAACAAGATGAAATGTGGTTGGTTCGACAAAGACCAAATCTGAACCAATCAGAGACGTCTATGTTCCAAAGTACAGAACAGAACAATAGCATTCAATACAGTAGAGTAGAGTAGAGTTCAGTAGAGTAGAGTTCAGTACAGTAGAGTAGAATTCTGTTCAGTAGAGTAGAGTTCAGTACAGTATAGTCCAGTAGAGTAGAGTTCAGTACAGTAGAGTAGAGTAGAGTTCAGTACAGTAGAGTGGAGTTCAGTAGAGTAGAGTTCAGTACAGTAGAGTAGAATTCAGTTCAGTAGAGTAGAGTATAGTTCAGTAGAGTAGAGTTCAGTTCAGTAGAGTAGAGTAGAGTTCAGTTCAGTAGAGTTCAGTACAGTATAGTCCAGTAGAGTAGAGTTCAGTACAGTAGAGTGGAGTTCAGTAGAGTAGAGTATAGTTCAGTACAGTACAGTAGAGTTCGGTAGAGTTCAGATCAGTAGAGTAGAGTAGAGTTCAGTTCAGTAGAGTTCAGTACAGTATAGTCCAGTAGAGTAGAGTTCAGTTCAGTAGAGTTCAGTACAGTATAGTTCAGTAGAGTAGAGTTCAGTTCAGTAGAGTTCAGTACAGTATAGTTCAGTAGAGTGGAGTTCAGTTCAGTAGAGTTCAGTACAGTTCAGTACAGTAGAGTGGAGTTCAGTAGAATAGAGTATAGTTCAGTACAGTACAGTAGAGTTCGGTAGAGTTCAGTTCAGTAGAGTTCAGTACAGTATAGTTCAGATCAGTAGAGTTCAGATCAGTAGAGTAGAGTAGAGTTCAGTACAGTAGAGTAGAGTTTAGTTCAGTAGAGTAGAGTTCAGTAGAGTAGAGTTCAGTGGAGTAGAGTAGAGTTCAGTTCAGTTCAGTAGAGTATAGTTTAGTTCAGTAGAGTAGAGTTCAGTAGAGTAGAGTAGAGTTCAGTACTGTACAGTAGAGTTCAGTACAGTAGAGTAGAGTTCAGTAGAGTAGAGTTCAGTAGAGTAGAGTAGAGTTCAGTACAGTAGAGTTCAGTTCAGTAGAGTTCAGTACAGTATAGTTCAGTAGAGTAGAGTTCAGTACAGTAGAGTGGGGTAGAGTTCAGTACAGTAGAGTGGAGTTCAGTACAGTAGAATTCAGTACAGTACAGTAGAGTTCAGTAGAGTTCAGTACAGTAGAGTAGAGTAGAGTTCATTACAGTAGAGTTCAGTGGAGTAGAGTAGAGTAGATTTCAGTACAGTAGAGTAGAGTTTAGTTCAGTAGAGTAGAGTTCAGTAGAGTAGAGTAGAGTTCAGTACTGTACAGTACAGTAGAGTTCAGTACAGTAAAGTAGGGTTCAGTATAGTAGTTCAGAACAGTACAATACAGTCGAGTAGAGTAGAGTTCAGTACAGTAAAGTAGGGTTCAGTATAGTAGTTCAGAACAGTACAATACAGTAGAGTAGAGTAGAGTTCAGTACAGTACTGTATAGTTCAGTAAGACCAGTAATATAATTTGTAATCTGGAAGAGGCAAACCTCCTGTTCCCTTTAACCACGTAAGAGTATCATATCGATTTCTTTTTTTTTTTTGAATTCCAAATGAACTTTGAGGTCGTTGACTTTAAGTCCTCAACGTATTTTGGTGGAGGTGGTACAGGCAGCGTAGAATAAATAAAATATGGACGACCCACTACATTCGGTTTTACTACAGCAATCCTGCCTTGTAATGACATTTTTAAGAGAGGCCCCATCTGTACATCAGAGCCCATCCCCATCTTTTAGGTTGACATAGTTCTTTCTACAAACCAGGGAACATTTGGCGGATATGCATATTCCCAAATAAGTCAAGTCGGTGTCATTCTGCCACAGCAGGCAAAGTCAGCAGTTTCACAGGGATATTTAGGGGCACCAGAATAGCTTTTCCCCCAGTTTATTTCATATCCTGAAAATGAAACGTGAAGAGTAAATCATTTCAGAATCTGTGGAAGGGAATTTGAGATGTCTGAGCTATTCAGTAAAGTGTCATCTATGCTGCGTACCTTTTAATATGGATGGGAGAAACATGTGGGTACAATCTGATGGTTTTGAGGAACACTGGAGACAGAAAGGCTCGGATTAAAATGTTTCCCGTCTGCACCACTGTTTGGGGTGCAGAATACAATGTTTTTAACATTGAGATGAATCCTTTAGCAAAACCAAGACCGAAGGACTCCAAAACAAACCACAGACTATCAAGGGCCTTTTCTGCATCCAAACTAAAAAAAGTGCAATAGACGTGTTACAGTATGAGACTAAAAGACCCAGTTTGATCCTCTTTAAGAGTAATTTTTTATTTTATCTTTATTTAACTAGGCAAGTCAGTTAAGAACAAATTCTTATTTTACAATGACGGCCTGGGAACAGCGGGTTAACTTAACTGCCTGTTCAGAGGCAGAACGACATATTTGTACCTTGGCAGCTCGGGGATTTGAACTTGCAACCTTCCGGTTACTCTCTAACCACTAGTCTATGCTGCTGCCCCAGATTTAGGTCGTAGTAAGGTAACTAAGTTGTTGTACTCTCATGTTTTAACGCTGTTAAAATCCTTTTTGCTCTGTACATGTTTTCTTTCAGCTCATTTTCAACTAATCTGCTTTTCCGTCTCTTATAAAATCAAATAAATTCGCTGCGAGTTGAATAAAGTGGTGAGGCAAACAAAGCACAGTTTCTTCTGGAAAAACAGTTTGTCACCTCCCAAAGTAACTGAGGGAAATGGATATTGTTCTGCAGCAAAGTTGTTCAAAGGATCTCTTCTGGCACCTTTCTGTTTGGAACTGTCAAGTAAGATAAGGACCTGGTCAGAGAAGACTACGGGGAGCAGCTCAGCTCTCTGAAAACACCTGTTGATATAGCGAGATACAAATACTATAGTCTATCTGGGAAAATGTATTATGTCTTGTAGAAAATAGATTTTCAATCTTTGACAGTCAAATTCCTAAGACGACGGGCATCTAATATATTAAACTCTGTAGCAAATGAGATGAGGTCACCGGAGAGAGGCCTGATCAGTTTGGGAGTGAGATGAAGTGAGATGAAGTGAGATGAAACATGAGACCTAATCTAACTGAAAATTACATTCCTTATTAAAATCTCCTCCCACAACAAGTTGGTGTTGTGAATGATCTAAGAGCCTTTTTAGAGATAGAATCATGCGTGTCTGGATTGAGGCAAATCACATCATAGTGTGATGTTTAACCGTGGGGACAAATACAAAACGTGCTGTACCATCATCATCAGAACCATTAATTAACCTGACTACGTCGTTTTCTACCATCATATGAAAGGGCCGTTTGTTTTGTTAGTGGTGGAGGAGTGAGCAACACATTTATAGTATCAGTTCTGGAATCTCAAGACATCACAATGTCAACATTCTATTTTTTTGCGTCTGATGTATTCTAAGCGTTTAGCACGCTTGATAGCGGAATTGAAACCATGGGGATTTTACACACCTTACAATGTGTTCAAGGTCCATCGCAAACTCAAATCTAAGAGCACTCTGCATGTTAATTCCCATGAAGTTTACACTAACCCAGCCAGGACTTCATTTAGTGACAGCAAATATCATCAGAAGTTTGCAGCCTGTACCAAATAATTATCCAGCCAGCTAACTTCGCTAGCCAGCTAGCTCCGAGCCAAACTGTATTTCCGCCATACAACTAGAATGCTAACAGACAAGTTAGCTAATCAACTAGGCTACTCATACAAAGTGCACTGAGATATGTAGTTGAATAACAAATCAATGTGGGCAACGTTAGCTACTTAGCTTAGCATTAGTTGTGTACGTCCAAGGAAGGTGGGGCATCATTATCACTATGTTCTGTTTGCAATGGGGAGAATCTGGAGGGGTTGGGGGTGATGGCTGGACTCCTGTCCTTAGCTGCAAGGCATGACCCTGCTTCTTCCACTGTGTGGAATTCAGTCTTACTTCCTTGTAGCAACAGTATCCATTTTGGTAGATTCTCTTGAAGAAAATGTTTGGGTCAGAACCCTCCGCGCATATTCAGTCTCTTTTCTCTGTTTTTGAGCGACATCATTTCCTCCCAAGGTTGATTCCTCTGTCTCGCCAGCTAGCTATGTTATCTGTAGCAGCCCTGGTGCTAACCTGCGACTCGTTACAACACCACTCCA